>NW_027212056.1:0-52291 GCF_036971445.1 Narcine bancroftii | reverse complement strand
TTTAACAGCACATGTAAAAAGTTTGTCAGAGGTTTTAATAGTACCTTGCAACAAGAAAATAAAATTTAGATCCATAAATTCACTACTACATGTCAATTTTAAAAACAATAACATAAATGTTAAATTGAACCGACAATCATTAAAATAAATGCATTTTTGAGAAATGTTTAAACATAGTTTCACATCTATGAATTTTCATGTTTAAGTATTAATAGTTTTTGTAAAACTTTTAACAAAGTTTAAAAATATAGTTTACAACCTGAAAAGAAAATGTCGATAAAGAAATACACGTTTAAATTTCAATTAGAAAAAGTAAAAATAACTGCTAAAATAAATGTTCACACATTGAAATAAATGCATTTTATGGAAAGATAAAACATAGGTTTCTCATCTATGAACTTACTTGTTAATATATAAACAGTACATGAAAAACGTTCTTCAGAGGTTGTAAAGTATATTTCTACAAGCATCTAAAATGTAGACTTAAAATTCACATCCAGATTTCAATTTTGAAAAGCATAAAATAAATGGTAAAAGGAAATTACAAACAAAGAAAGAAAAGCTTTTTTGAGAAATGCAAAAAACTACTTTTCTACAAGAAATCAAAAGAATAATATAAATGGTGAAATGAAATTACAAACATAAAGATAAATGCTTTTTTGAGAAATGATTAAACATGGTTTCACATCTATGAATTTTCATGTTTAAATATTAAGACCACGTAAAAAGTTTGAAGAAGTTGGAAAATGTACTTTACATGCAAAAAGCAAAATGTAGATAAAGAAATTTCCATTTAAATTTCAATCGCAAAACGGAAATAAATGCTAATATGGAGCTAGAAACATTGAAATAAATGTTTTTTAGCAAATGAATAAACAGTTTTCTCAGCTATGAAGTACATTGTATACAGTTTAACAGCACATGTAAAAAGTTTGTCAGAGGTTGTAAAAGTAGTTTTCTACAAGCAACTATAATGTAGACTTGAAATTCACATATAGATTTCAATTTTGAAAAGAATAATATAAATGGTAAAATTAAATTAGATACATAAAAATAAATGTTTTTTGAGAAATATTTAAACATGGTTTCACATCTATGAATTTGCATGTTTAACTATTAAGACCACGTTAAAGTTTAAAGAAGTTGGAAAATGTACTTTACACACAGAAAGCAAAATGTAGATAAAGAAATTCGCTTTTAAATTTCAATCTCAAAGCATGAAAATAAATGCTAATATAAAGCTAGAAACATTGAAATAAATGTTTTTTTAGCAAAAGATTAAACATAGTTTTCTCAGTTATGAAGTACATTGTATACAGTTTAACAGCACGTAAAAAGTTTGTGAGAGGTTTTTAAAGTACCTTTCTACAAGAAAATAAAATGTAGATCCATAAACTCACTACTACATTGTAATTTTAAAAACAATAACTTAAATGCTAAAATGAAACTACAAACGTTAAAAGAAATGCTTTTTTTGAGAATTGTTTAAACATGGTTTTTAATCTATGAATTATCATGTTTAAATATTAAGACCACGTTAAAAGTTTAAAGAAGTTGGAAAATGTACTTTTCATGCAGAAAGCAAAATGTAGATAAAGAAATTCGCATTTATATTACAATCTTAAAACATGGAAATAAATGCTAATATGGAGCTAAAACATTGAAATAAATCTTTTTCAGCAAAAGATTAAACTTGGTTTTCTCAGCTATGAAGTACAATGCATACAGTTTAACAGCACATGTAAAAAGTTTGTCAGAGGTTTTAATAGTACCTTGCAACAAGAAAATAAAATTTAGATCCATAAATTCACTACTACATGTCAATTTTAAAAACAATAACATAAATGTTAAATTGAACCGACAATCATTAAAATAAATGCATTTTTGAGAAATGTTTAAACATAGTTTCACATCTATGAATTTTCATGTTTAAGTATTAATAGTTTTTGTAAAACTTTTAACAAAGTTTAAAAATATAGTTTACAACCTGAAAAGAAAATGTCGATAAAGAAATACACGTTTAAATTTCAATTAGAAAAAGTAAAAATAACTGCTAAAATAAATGTTCACACATTGAAATAAATGCATTTTATGGAAAGATAAAACATAGGTTTCTCATCTATGAACTTACTTGTAAATATATAAACAGTACATGAAAAACGTTCTTCAGAGGTTGTAAAGTATATTTCTACAAGCATCTAAAATGTAGACTTAAAATTCACATCCAGATTTCAATTTTGAAAAGCATAAAATAAATGGTAAACGGAAATTACAAACATAGAAAGAAAAGCTTTTTTGAGAAATGCAAAAAAGTACTTTTCTACAAGAAATCAAAAGAATAATATAAATGGTGAAATGAAATTACAAACATAAAGATAAATGCTTTTTTGAGAAATGATTAAACATGGTTTCACATCTATGAATTTTCATGTTTAAATATTAAGACCACGTAAAAAGTTTGAAGAAGTTGGAAAATGTACTTTACATGCAAAAAGCAAAATGTAGATAAAGAAATTTCCATTTAAATTTCAATCGCAAAACGGAAATAAATGCTAATATGGAGCTAGAAACATTGAAATAAATGTTTTTTAGCAAATGAATAAACAGTTTTCTCAGCTATGAAGTACATTGTATACAGTTTAACAGCACATGTAAAAAGTTTGTCAGAGGTTGTAAAAGTAGTTTTCTACAAGCAACTATAATGTAGACTTGAAATTCACATATAGATTTCAATTTTGAAAAGAATAATATAAATGGTAAAATTAAATTAGATACATAAAAATAAATGTTTTTTGAGAAATATTTAAACATGGTTTCACATCTATGAATTTGCATGTTTAACTATTAAGACCACGTTAAAGTTTAAAGAAGTTGGAAAATGTACTTTACACACAGAAAGCAAAATGTAGATAAAGAAATTCGCTTTTAAATTTCAATCTCAAAGCATGAAAATAAATGCTAATATAAAGCTAGAAACATTGAAATAAATGTTTTTTTAGCAAAAGATTAAACATAGTTTTCTCAGTTATGAAGTACATTGTATACAGTTTAACAGCACATGTAAAAAGTTTGTGAGAGGTTTTTAAAGTACCTTTCTACAAGAAAATAAAATGTAAATCCATAAACTCACTACTACATTGTAATTTTAAAAACAATAACTTAAATGCTAAAATGAAACTACAAACGTTAAAAGAAATGCTTTTTTTGAGAATTGTTTAAACGTGGTTTTTAATCTATGAATTATCATGTTTAAATATTAAGACCACGTTAAAAGTTTAAAGAAGTTGGAAAATGTACTTTTCATGCAGAAAGCAAAATGTAGATAAAGAAATTCGCATTTATATTACAATCTTAAAACATGGAAATAAATGCTAATATGGAGCTAAAACATTGAAATAAATCTTTTTCAGCAAAAGATTAAACTTGGTTTTCTCAGCTATGAAGTACAATGCATACAGTTTAACAGCACATGTAAAAAGTTTGTCAGAGGTTTTAATAGTACCTTGCAACAAGAAAATAAAATTTAGATCCATAAATTCACTACTACATGTCAATTTTAAAAACAATAACATAAATGTTAAATTGAACCGACAATCATTAAAATAAATGCATTTTTGAGAAATGTTTAAACATAGTTTCACATCTATGAATTTTCATGTTTAAGTATTAATAGTTTTTGTAAAACTTTTAACAAAGTTTAAAAATATAGTTTACAACCTGAAAAGAAAATGTCGATAAAGAAATACACGTTTAAATTTCAATTAGAAAAAGTAAAAATAACTGCTAAAATAAATGTTCACACATTGAAATAAATGCATTTTATGGAAAGATAAAACATAGGTTTCTCATCTATGAACTTACTTGTTAATATATAAACAGTACATGAAAAACGTTCTTCAGAGGTTGTAAAGTATATTTCTACAAGCATCTAAAATGTAGACTTAAAATTCACATCCAGATTTCAATTTTGAAAAGCATAAAATAAATGGTAAAAGGAAATTACAAACATAGAAAGAAAAGCTTTTTTGAGAAATGCAAAAAACTACTTTTCTACAAGAAATCAAAAGAATAATATAAATGGTGAAATGAAATTACAAACATAAAGATAAATGCTTTTTTGAGAAATGATTAAACATGGTTTCACATCTATGAATTTTCATGTTTAAATATTAAGACCACGTAAAAAGTTTGAAGAAGTTGGAAAATGTACTTTACATGCAAAAAGCAAAATGTAGATAAAGAAATTTCCATTTAAATTTCAATCGCAAAACGGAAATAAATGCTAATATGGAGCTAGAAACATTGAAATAAATGTTTTTTAGCAAATGAATAAACAGTTTTCTCAGCTATGAAGTACATTGTATACAGTTTAACAGCACATGTAAAAAGTTTGTCAGAGGTTGTAAAAGTAGTTTTCTACAAGCAACTATAATGTAGACTTGAAATTCACATATAGATTTCAATTTTGAAAAGAATAATATAAATGGTAAAATTAAATTAGATACATAAAAATAAATGTTTTTTGAGAAATATTTAAACATGGTTTCACATCTATGAATTTGCATGTTTAACTATTAAGACCACGTTAAAGTTTAAAGAAGTTGGAAAATGTACTTTACACACAGAAAGCAAAATGTAGATAAAGAAATTCGCTTTTAAATTTCAATCTCAAAGCATGAAAATAAATGCTAATATAAAGCTAGAAACATTGAAATAAATGTTTTTTTAGCAAAAGATTAAACATAGTTTTCTCAGTTATGAAGTACATTGTATACAGTTTAACAGCACGTAAAAAGTTTGTGAGAGGTTTTTAAAGTACCTTTCTACAAGAAAATAAAATGTAGATCCATAAACTCACTACTACATTGTAATTTTAAAAACAATAACTTAAATGCTAAAATGAAACTACAAACGTTAAAAATGCTTTTTTTGAGAATTGTTTAAACATGGTTTTTAATCTATGAATTATCATGTTTAAATATTAAGACCACGTTAAAAGTTTAAAGAAGTTGGAAAATGTACTTTTCATGCAGAAAGCAAAATGTAGATAAAGAAATTCGCATTTATATTACAATCTTAAAACATGGAAATAAATGCTAATATGGAGCTAAAACATTGAAATAAATCTTTTTCAGCAAAAGATTAAACTTGGTTTTCTCAGCTATGAAGTACAATGCATACAGTTTAACAGCACATGTAAAAAGTTTGTCAGAGGTTTTAATAGTACCTTGCAACAAGAAAATAAAATTTAGATCCATAAATTCACTACTACATGTCAATTTTAAAAACAATAACATAAATGTTAAATTGAACCGACAATCATTAAAATAAATGCATTTTTGAGAAATGTTTAAACATAGTTTCACATCTATGAATTTTCATGTTTAAGTATTAATAGTTTTTGTAAAACTTTTAACAAAGTTTAAAAATATAGTTTACAACCTGAAAAGAAAATGTCGATAAAGAAATACACGTTTAAATTTCAATTAGAAAAAGTAAAAATAACTGCTAAAATAAATGTTCACACATTGAAATAAATGCATTTTATGGAAAGATAAAACATAGGTTTCTCATCTATGAACTTACTTGTTAATATATAAACAGTACATGAAAAACGTTCTTCAGAGGTTGTAAAGTATATTTCTACAAGCATCTAAAATGTAGACTTAAAATTCACATCCAGATTTCAATTTTGAAAAGCATAAAATAAATGGTAAAAGGAAATTACAAACATAGAAAGAAAAGCTTTTTTGAGAAATGCAAAAAAGTACTTTTCTACAAGAAATCAAAAGAATAATATAAATGGTGAAATGAAATTACAAACATAAAGATAAATGCTTTTTTGAGAAATGATTAAACATGGTTTCACATCTATGAATTTTCATGTTTAAATATTAAGACCACGTAAAAAGTTTGAAGAAGTTGGAAAATGTACTTTACATGCAAAAAGCAAAATGTAGATAAAGAAATTTCCATTTAAATTTCAATCGCAAAACGGAAATAAATGCTAATATGGAGCTAGAAACATTGAAATAAATGTTTTTTAGCAAATGAATAAACAGTTTTCTCAGCTATGAAGTACATTGTATACAGTTTAACAGCACATGTAAAAAGTTTGTCAGAGGTTGTAAAAGTAGTTTTCTACAAGCAACTATAATGTAGACTTGAAATTCACATATAGATTTCAATTTTGAAAAGAATAATATAAATGGTAAAATTAAATTAGATACATAAAAATAAATGTTTTTTGAGAAATATTTAAACATGGTTTCACATCTATGAATTTGCATGTTTAACTATTAAGACCACGTTAAAGTTTAAAGAAGTTGGAAAATGTACTTTACACACAGAAAGCAAAATGTAGATAAAGAAATTCGCTTTTAAATTTCAATCTCAAAGCATGAAAATAAATGCTAATATAAAGCTAGAAACATTGAAATAAATGTTTTTTTAGCAAAAGATTAAACATAGTTTTCTCAGTTATGAAGTACATTGTATACAGTTTAACAGCACGTAAAAAGTTTGTGAGAGGTTTTTAAAGTACCTTTCTACAAGAAAATAAAATGTAGATCCATAAACTCACTACTACATTGTAATTTTAAAAACAATAACTTAAATGCTAAAATGAAACTACAAACGTTAAAAGAAATGCTTTTTTTGAGAATTGTTTAAACATGGTTTTTAATCTATGAATTATCATGTTTAAATATTAAGACCACGTTAAAAGTTTAAAGAAGTTGGAAAATGTACTTTTCATGCAGAAAGCAAAATGTAGATAAAGAAATTCGCATTTATATTACAATCTTAAAACATGGAAATAAATGCTAATATGGAGCTAAAACATTGAAATAAATCTTTTTCAGCAAAAGATTAAACTTGGTTTTCTCAGCTATGAAGTACAATGCATACAGTTTAACAGCACATGTAAAAAGTTTGTCAGAGGTTTTAATAGTACCTTGCAACAAGAAAATAAAATTTAGATCCATAAATTCACTACTACATGTCAATTTTAAAAACAATAACATAAATGTTAAATTGAACCGACAATCATTAAAATAAATGCATTTTTGAGAAATGTTTAAACATAGTTTCACATCTATGAATTTTCATGTTTAAGTATTAATAGTTTTTGTAAAACTTTTAACAAAGTTTAAAAATATAGTTTACAACCTGAAAAGAAAATGTCGATAAAGAAATACACGTTTAAATTTCAATTAGAAAAAGTAAAAATAACTGCTAAAATAAATGTTCACACATTGAAATAAATGCATTTTATGGAAAGATAAAACATAGGTTTCTCATCTATGAACTTACTTGTTAATATATAAACAGTACATGAAAAACGTTCTTCAGAGGTTGTAAAGTATATTTCTACAAGCATCTAAAATGTAGACTTAAAATTCACATCCAGATTTCAATTTTGAAAAGCATAAAATAAATGGTAAACGGAAATTACAAACATAGAAAGAAAAGCTTTTTTGAGAAATGCAAAAAAGTACTTTTCTACAAGAAATCAAAAGAATAATATAAATGGTGAAATGAAATTACAAACATAAAGATAAATGCTTTTTTGAGAAATGATTAAACATGGTTTCACATCTATGAATTTTCATGTTTAAATATTAAGACCACGTAAAAAGTTTGAAGAAGTTGGAAAATGTACTTTACATGCAAAAAGCAAAATGTAGATAAAGAAATTTCCATTTAAATTTCAATCGCAAAACGGAAATAAATGCTAATATGGAGCTAGAAACATTGAAATAAATGTTTTTTAGCAAATGAATAAACAGTTTTCTCAGCTATGAAGTACATTGTATACAGTTTAACAGCACATGTAAAAAGTTTGTCAGAGGTTGTAAAAGTAGTTTTCTACAAGCAACTATAATGTAGACTTGAAATTCACATATAGATTTCAATTTTGAAAAGAATAATATAAATGGTAAAATTAAATTAGATACATAAAAATAAATGTTTTTTGAGAAATATTTAAACATGGTTTCACATCTATGAATTTGCATGTTTAACTATTAAGACCACGTTAAAGTTTAAAGAAGTTGGAAAATGTACTTTACACACAGAAAGCAAAATGTAGATAAAGAAATTCGCTTTTAAATTTCAATCTCAAAGCATGAAAATAAATGCTAATATAAAGCTAGAAACATTGAAATAAATGTTTTTTTAGCAAAAGATTAAACATAGTTTTCTCAGTTATGAAGTACATTGTATACAGTTTAACAGCACGTAAAAAGTTTGTGAGAGGTTTTTAAAGTACCTTTCTACAAGAAAATAAAATGTAGATCCATAAACTCACTACTACATTGTAATTTTAAAAACAATAACTTAAATGCTAAAATGAAACTACAAACGTTAAAAGAAATGCTTTTTTTGAGAATTGTTTAAACATGGTTTTTAATCTATGAATTATCATGTTTAAATATTAAGACCACGTTAAAAGTTTAAAGAAGTTGGAAAATGTACTTTTCATGCAGAAAGCAAAATGTAGATAAAGAAATTCGCATTTATATTACAATCTTAAAACATGGAAATAAATGCTAATATGGAGCTAAAACATTGAAATAAATCTTTTTCAGCAAAAGATTAAACTTGGTTTTCTCAGCTATGAAGTACAATGCATACAGTTTAACAGCACATGTAAAAAGTTTGTCAGAGGTTTTAATAGTACCTTGCAACAAGAAAATAAAATTTAGATCCATAAATTCACTACTACATGTCAATTTTAAAAACAATAACATAAATGTTAAATTGAACCGACAATCATTAAAATAAATGCATTTTTGAGAAATGTTTAAACATAGTTTCACATCTATGAATTTTCATGTTTAAGTATTAATAGTTTTTGTAAAACTTTTAACAAAGTTTAAAAATATAGTTTACAACCTGAAAAGAAAATGTCGATAAAGAAATACACGTTTAAATTTCAATTAGAAAAAGTAAAAATAACTGCTAAAATAAATGTTCACACATTGAAATAAATGCATTTTATGGAAAGATAAAACATAGGTTTCTCATCTATGAACTTACTTGTAAATATATAAACAGTACATGAAAAACGTTCTTCAGAGGTTGTAAAGTATATTTCTACAAGCATCTAAAATGTAGACTTAAAATTCACATCCAGATTTCAATTTTGAAAAGCATAAAATAAATGGTAAACGGAAATTACAAACATAGAAAGAAAAGCTTTTTTGAGAAATGCAAAAAAGTACTTTTCTACAAGAAATCAAAAGAATAATATAAATGGTGAAATGAAATTACAAACATAAAGATAAATGCTTTTTTGAGAAATGATTAAACATGGTTTCACATCTATGAATTTTCATGTTTAAATATTAAGACCACGTAAAAAGTTTGAAGAAGTTGGAAAATGTACTTTACATGCAAAAAGCAAAATGTAGATAAAGAAATTTCCATTTAAATTTCAATCGCAAAACGGAAATAAATGCTAATATGGAGCTAGAAACATTGAAATAAATGTTTTTTAGCAAATGAATAAACAGTTTTCTCAGCTATGAAGTACATTGTATACAGTTTAACAGCACATGTAAAAAGTTTGTCAGAGGTTGTAAAAGTAGTTTTCTACAAGCAACTATAATGTAGACTTGAAATTCACATATAGATTTCAATTTTGAAAAGAATAATATAAATGGTAAAATTAAATTAGATACATAAAAATAAATGTTTTTTGAGAAATATTTAAACATGGTTTCACATCTATGAATTTGCATGTTTAACTATTAAGACCACGTTAAAGTTTAAAGAAGTTGGAAAATGTACTTTACACACAGAAAGCAAAATGTAGATAAAGAAATTCGCTTTTAAATTTCAATCTCAAAGCATGAAAATAAATGCTAATATAAAGCTAGAAACATTGAAATAAATGTTTTTTTAGCAAAAGATTAAACATAGTTTTCTCAGTTATGAAGTACATTGTATACAGTTTAACAGCACGTAAAAAGTTTGTGAGAGGTTTTTAAAGTACCTTTCTACAAGAAAATAAAATGTAGATCCATAAACTCACTACTACATTGTAATTTTAAAAACAATAACTTAAATGCTAAAATGAAACTACAAACGTTAAAAGAAATGCTTTTTTTGAGAATTGTTTAAACGTGGTTTTTAATCTATGAATTATCATGTTTAAATATTAAGACCACGTTAAAAGTTTAAAGAAGTTGGAAAATGTACTTTTCATGCAGAAAGCAAAATGTAGATAAAGAAATTCGCATTTATATTACAATCTTAAAACATGGAAATAAATGCTAATATGGAGCTAAAACATTGAAATAAATCTTTTTCAGCAAAAGATTAAACTTGGTTTTCTCAGCTATGAAGTACAATGCATACAGTTTAACAGCACATGTAAAAAGTTTGTCAGAGGTTTTAATAGTACCTTGCAACAAGAAAATAAAATTTAGATCCATAAATTCACTACTACATGTCAATTTTAAAAACAATAACATAAATGTTAAATTGAACCGACAATCATTAAAATAAATGCATTTTTGAGAAATGTTTAAACATAGTTTCACATCTATGAATTTTCATGTTTAAGTATTAATAGTTTTTGTAAAACTTTTAACAAAGTTTAAAAATATAGTTTACAACCTGAAAAGAAAATGTCGATAAAGAAATACACGTTTAAATTTCAATTAGAAAAAGTAAAAATAACTGCTAAAATAAATGTTCACACATTGAAATAAATGCATTTTATGGAAAGATAAAACATAGGTTTCTCATCTATGAACTTACTTGTTAATATATAAACAGTACATGAAAAACGTTCTTCAGAGGTTGTAAAGTATATTTCTACAAGCATCTAAAATGTAGACTTAAAATTCACATCCAGATTTCAATTTTGAAAAGCATAAAATAAATGGTAAAAGGAAATTACAAACATAGAAAGAAAAGCTTTTTTGAGAAATGCAAAAAAGTACTTTTCTACAAGAAATCAAAAGAATAATATAAATGGTGAAATGAAATTACAAACATAAAGATAAATGCTTTTTTGAGAAATGATTAAACATGGTTTCACATCTATGAATTTTCATGTTTAAATATTAAGACCACGTAAAAAGTTTGAAGAAGTTGGAAAATGTACTTTACATGCAAAAAGCAAAATGTAGATAAAGAAATTTCCATTTAAATTTCAATCGCAAAACGGAAATAAATGCTAATATGGAGCTAGAAACATTGAAATAAATGTTTTTTAGCAAATGAATAAACAGTTTTCTCAGCTATGAAGTACATTGTATACAGTTTAACAGCACATGTAAAAAGTTTGTCAGAGGTTGTAAAAGTAGTTTTCTACAAGCAACTATAATGTAGACTTGAAATTCACATATAGATTTCAATTTTGAAAAGAATAATATAAATGGTAAAATTAAATTAGATACATAAAAATAAATGTTTTTTGAGAAATATTTAAACATGGTTTCACATCTATGAATTTGCATGTTTAACTATTAAGACCACGTTAAAGTTTAAAGAAGTTGGAAAATGTACTTTACACACAGAAAGCAAAATGTAGATAAAGAAATTCGCTTTTAAATTTCAATCTCAAAGCATGAAAATAAATGCTAATATAAAGCTAGAAACATTGAAATAAATGTTTTTTTAGCAAAAGATTAAACATAGTTTTCTCAGTTATGAAGTACATTGTATACAGTTTAACAGCACATGTAAAAAGTTTGTGAGAGGTTTTTAAAGTACCTTTCTACAAGAAAATAAAATGTAGATCCATAAACTCACTACTACATTGTAATTTTAAAAACAATAACTTAAATGCTAAAATGAAACTACAAACGTTAAAAGAAATGCTTTTTTTGAGAATTGTTTAAACGTGGTTTTTAATCTATGAATTATCATGTTTAAATATTAAGACCACGTTAAAAGTTTAAAGAAGTTGGAAAATGTACTTTTCATGCAGAAAGCAAAATGTAGATAAAGAAATTCGCATTTATATTACAATCTTAAAACATGGAAATAAATGCTAATATGGAGCTAAAACATTGAAATAAATCTTTTTCAGCAAAAGATTAAACTTGGTTTTCTCAGCTATGAAGTACAATGCATACAGTTTAACAGCACATGTAAAAAGTTTGTCAGAGGTTTTAATAGTACCTTGCAACAAGAAAATAAAATTTAGATCCATAAATTCACTACTACATGTCAATTTTAAAAACAATAACATAAATGTTAAATTGAACCGACAATCATTAAAATAAATGCATTTTTGAGAAATGTTTAAACATAGTTTCACATCTATGAATTTTCATGTTTAAGTATTAATAGTTTTTGTAAAACTTTTAACAAAGTTTAAAAATATAGTTTACAACCTGAAAAGAAAATGTCGATAAAGAAATACACGTTTAAATTTCAATTAGAAAAAGTAAAAATAACTGCTAAAATAAATGTTCACACATTGAAATAAATGCATTTTATGGAAAGATAAAACATAGGTTTCTCATCTATGAACTTACTTGTTAATATATAAACAGTACATGAAAAACGTTCTTCAGAGGTTGTAAAGTATATTTCTACAAGCATCTAAAATGTAGACTTAAAATTCACATCCAGATTTCAATTTTGAAAAGCATAAAATAAATGGTAAAAGGAAATTACAAACATAGAAAGAAAAGCTTTTTTGAGAAATGCAAAAAAGTACTTTTCTACAAGAAATCAAAAGAATAATATAAATGGTGAAATGAAATTACAAACATAAAGATAAATGCTTTTTTGAGAAATGATTAAACATGGTTTCACATCTATGAATTTTCATGTTTAAATATTAAGACCACGTAAAAAGTTTGAAGAAGTTGGAAAATGTACTTTACATGCAAAAAGCAAAATGTAGATAAAGAAATTTCCATTTAAATTTCAATCGCAAAACGGAAATAAATGCTAATATGGAGCTAGAAACATTGAAATAAATGTTTTTTAGCAAATGAATAAACAGTTTTCTCAGCTATGAAGTACATTGTATACAGTTTAACAGCACATGTAAAAAGTTTGTCAGAGGTTGTAAAAGTAGTTTTCTACAAGCAACTATAATGTAGACTTGAAATTCACATATAGATTTCAATTTTGAAAAGAATAATATAAATGGTAAAATTAAATTAGATACATAAAAATAAATGTTTTTTGAGAAATATTTAAACATGGTTTCACATCTATGAATTTGCATGTTTAACTATTAAGACCACGTTAAAGTTTAAAGAAGTTGGAAAATGTACTTTACACACAGAAAGCAAAATGTAGATAAAGAAATTCGCTTTTAAATTTCAATCTCAAAGCATGAAAATAAATGCTAATATAAAGCTAGAAACATTGAAATAAATGTTTTTTTAGCAAAAGATTAAACATAGTTTTCTCAGTTATGAAGTACATTGTATACAGTTTAACAGCACGTAAAAAGTTTGTGAGAGGTTTTTAAAGTACCTTTCTACAAGAAAATAAAATGTAGATCCATAAACTCACTACTACATTGTAATTTTAAAAACAATAACTTAAATGCTAAAATGAAACTACAAACGTTAAAAGAAATGCTTTTTTTGAGAATTGTTTAAACATGGTTTTTAATCTATGAATTATCATGTTTAAATATTAAGACCACGTTAAAAGTTTAAAGAAGTTGGAAAATGTACTTTTCATGCAGAAAGCAAAATGTAGATAAAGAAATTCGCATTTATATTACAATCTTAAAACATGGAAATAAATGCTAATATGGAGCTAAAACATTGAAATAAATCTTTTTCAGCAAAAGATTAAACTTGGTTTTCTCAGCTATGAAGTACAATGCATACAGTTTAACAGCACATGTAAAAAGTTTGTCAGAGGTTTTAATAGTACCTTGCAACAAGAAAATAAAATTTAGATCCATAAATTCACTACTACATGTCAATTTTAAAAACAATAACATAAATGTTAAATTGAACCGACAATCATTAAAATAAATGCATTTTTGAGAAATGTTTAAACATAGTTTCACATCTATGAATTTTCATGTTTAAGTATTAATAGTTTTTGTAAAACTTTTAACAAAGTTTAAAAATATAGTTTACAACCTGAAAAGAAAATGTCGATAAAGAAATACACGTTTAAATTTCAATTAGAAAAAGTAAAAATAACTGCTAAAATAAATGTTCACACATTGAAATAAATGCATTTTATGGAAAGATAAAACATAGGTTTCTCATCTATGAACTTACTTGTAAATATATAAACAGTACATGAAAAACGTTCTTCAGAGGTTGTAAAGTATATTTCTACAAGCATCTAAAATGTAGACTTAAAATTCACATCCAGATTTCAATTTTGAAAAGCATAAAATAAATGGTAAACGGAAATTACAAACATAGAAAGAAAAGCTTTTTTGAGAAATGCAAAAAAGTACTTTTCTACAAGAAATCAAAAGAATAATATAAATGGTGAAATGAAATTACAAACATAAAGATAAATGCTTTTTTGAGAAATGATTAAACATGGTTTCACATCTATGAATTTTCATGTTTAAATATTAAGACCACGTAAAAAGTTTGAAGAAGTTGGAAAATGTACTTTACATGCAAAAAGCAAAATGTAGATAAAGAAATTTCCATTTAAATTTCAATCGCAAAACGGAAATAAATGCTAATATGGAGCTAGAAACATTGAAATAAATGTTTTTTAGCAAATGAATAAACAGTTTTCTCAGCTATGAAGTACATTGTATACAGTTTAACAGCACATGTAAAAAGTTTGTCAGAGGTTGTAAAAGTAGTTTTCTACAAGCAACTATAATGTAGACTTGAAATTCACATATAGATTTCAATTTTGAAAAGAATAATATAAATGGTAAAATTAAATTAGATACATAAAAATAAATGTTTTTTGAGAAATATTTAAACATGGTTTCACATCTATGAATTTGCATGTTTAACTATTAAGACCACGTTAAAGTTTAAAGAAGTTGGAAAATGTACTTTACACACAGAAAGCAAAATGTAGATAAAGAAATTCGCTTTTAAATTTCAATCTCAAAGCATGAAAATAAATGCTAATATAAAGCTAGAAACATTGAAATAAATGTTTTTTTAGCAAAAGATTAAACATAGTTTTCTCAGTTATGAAGTACATTGTATACAGTTTAACAGCACGTAAAAAGTTTGTGAGAGGTTTTTAAAGTACCTTTCTACAAGAAAATAAAATGTAGATCCATAAACTCACTACTACATTGTAATTTTAAAAACAATAACTTAAATGCTAAAATGAAACTACAAACGTTAAAAGAAATGCTTTTTTTGAGAATTGTTTAAACGTGGTTTTTAATCTATGAATTATCATGTTTAAATATTAAGACCACGTTAAAAGTTTAAAGAAGTTGGAAAATGTACTTTTCATGCAGAAAGCAAAATGTAGATAAAGAAATTCGCATTTATATTACAATCTTAAAACATGGAAATAAATGCTAATATGGAGCTAAAACATTGAAATAAATCTTTTTCAGCAAAAGATTAAACTTGGTTTTCTCAGCTATGAAGTACAATGCATACAGTTTAACAGCACATGTAAAAAGTTTGTCAGAGGTTTTAATAGTACCTTGCAACAAGAAAATAAAATTTAGATCCATAAATTCACTACTACATGTCAATTTTAAAAACAATAACATAAATGTTAAATTGAACCGACAATCATTAAAATAAATGCATTTTTGAGAAATGTTTAAACATAGTTTCACATCTATGAATTTTCATGTTTAAGTATTAATAGTTTTTGTAAAACTTTTAACAAAGTTTAAAAATATAGTTTACAACCTGAAAAGAAAATGTCGATAAAGAAATACACGTTTAAATTTCAATTAGAAAAAGTAAAAATAACTGCTAAAATAAATGTTCACACATTGAAATAAATGCATTTTATGGAAAGATAAAACATAGGTTTCTCATCTATGAACTTACTTGTTAATATATAAACAGTACATGAAAAACGTTCTTCAGAGGTTGTAAAGTATATTTCTACAAGCATCTAAAATGTAGACTTAAAATTCACATCCAGATTTCAATTTTGAAAAGCATAAAATAAATGGTAAAAGGAAATTACAAACATAGAAAGAAAAGCTTTTTTGAGAAATGCAAAAAAGTACTTTTCTACAAGAAATCAAAAGAATAATATAAATGGTGAAATGAAATTACAAACATAAAGATAAATGCTTTTTTGAGAAATGATTAAACATGGTTTCACATCTATGAATTTTCATGTTTAAATATTAAGACCACGTAAAAAGTTTGAAGAAGTTGGAAAATGTACTTTACATGCAAAAAGCAAAATGTAGATAAAGAAATTTCCATTTAAATTTCAATCGCAAAACGGAAATAAATGCTAATATGGAGCTAGAAACATTGAAATAAATGTTTTTTAGCAAATGAATAAACAGTTTTCTCAGCTATGAAGTACATTGTATACAGTTTAACAGCACATGTAAAAAGTTTGTCAGAGGTTGTAAAAGTAGTTTTCTACAAGCAACTATAATGTAGACTTGAAATTCACATATAGATTTCAATTTTGAAAAGAATAATATAAATGGTAAAATTAAATTAGATACATAAAAATAAATGTTTTTTGAGAAATATTTAAACATGGTTTCACATCTATGAATTTGCATGTTTAACTATTAAGACCACGTTAAAGTTTAAAGAAGTTGGAAAATGTACTTTACACACAGAAAGCAAAATGTAGATAAAGAAATTCGCTTTTAAATTTCAATCTCAAAGCATGAAAATAAATGCTAATATAAAGCTAGAAACATTGAAATAAATGTTTTTTTAGCAAAAGATTAAACATAGTTTTCTCAGTTATGAAGTACATTGTATACAGTTTAACAGCACGTAAAAAGTTTGTGAGAGGTTTTTAAAGTACCTTTCTACAAGAAAATAAAATGTAGATCCATAAACTCACTACTACATTGTAATTTTAAAAACAATAACTTAAATGCTAAAATGAAACTACAAACGTTAAAAGAAATGCTTTTTTTGAGAATTGTTTAAACATGGTTTTTAATCTATGAATTATCATGTTTAAATATTAAGACCACGTTAAAAGTTTAAAGAAGTTGGAAAATGTACTTTTCATGCAGAAAGCAAAATGTAGATAAAGAAATTCGCATTTATATTACAATCTTAAAACATGGAAATAAATGCTAATATGGAGCTAAAACATTGAAATAAATCTTTTTCAGCAAAAGATTAAACTTGGTTTTCTCAGCTATGAAGTACAATGCATACAGTTTAACAGCACATGTAAAAAGTTTGTCAGAGGTTTTAATAGTACCTTGCAACAAGAAAATAAAATTTAGATCCATAAATTCACTACTACATGTCAATTTTAAAAACAATAACATAAATGTTAAATTGAACCGACAATCATTAAAATAAATGCATTTTTGAGAAATGTTTAAACATAGTTTCACATCTATGAATTTTCATGTTTAAGTATTAATAGTTTTTGTAAAACTTTTAACAAAGTTTAAAAATATAGTTTACAACCTGAAAAGAAAATGTCGATAAAGAAATACACGTTTAAATTTCAATTAGAAAAAGTAAAAATAACTGCTAAAATAAATGTTCACACATTGAAATAAATGCATTTTATGGAAAGATAAAACATAGGTTTCTCATCTATGAACTTACTTGTTAATATATAAACAGTACATGAAAAACGTTCTTCAGAGGTTGTAAAGTATATTTCTACAAGCATCTAAAATGTAGACTTAAAATTCACATCCAGATTTCAATTTTGAAAAGCATAAAATAAATGGTAAACGGAAATTACAAACATAGAAAGAAAAGCTTTTTTGAGAAATGCAAAAAAGTACTTTTCTACAAGAAATCAAAAGAATAATATAAATGGTGAAATGAAATTACAAACATAAAGATAAATGCTTTTTTGAGAAATGATTAAACATGGTTTCACATCTATGAATTTTCATGTTTAAATATTAAGACCACGTAAAAAGTTTGAAGAAGTTGGAAAATGTACTTTACATGCAAAAAGCAAAATGTAGATAAAGAAATTTCCATTTAAATTTCAATCGCAAAACGGAAATAAATGCTAATATGGAGCTAGAAACATTGAAATAAATGTTTTTTAGCAAATGAATAAACAGTTTTCTCAGCTATGAAGTACATTGTATACAGTTTAACAGCACATGTAAAAAGTTTGTCAGAGGTTGTAAAAGTAGTTTTCTACAAGCAACTATAATGTAGACTTGAAATTCACATATAGATTTCAATTTTGAAAAGAATAATATAAATGGTAAAATTAAATTAGATACATAAAAATAAATGTTTTTTGAGAAATATTTAAACATGGTTTCACATCTATGAATTTGCATGTTTAACTATTAAGACCACGTTAAAGTTTAAAGAAGTTGGAAAATGTACTTTACACACAGAAAGCAAAATGTAGATAAAGAAATTCGCTTTTAAATTTCAATCTCAAAGCATGAAAATAAATGCTAATATAAAGCTAGAAACATTGAAATAAATGTTTTTTTAGCAAAAGATTAAACATAGTTTTCTCAGTTATGAAGTACATTGTATACAGTTTAACAGCACGTAAAAAGTTTGTGAGAGGTTTTTAAAGTACCTTTCTACAAGAAAATAAAATGTAGATCCATAAACTCACTACTACATTGTAATTTTAAAAACAATAACTTAAATGCTAAAATGAAACTACAAACGTTAAAAGAAATGCTTTTTTTGAGAATTGTTTAAACATGGTTTTTAATCTATGAATTATCATGTTTAAATATTAAGACCACGTTAAAAGTTTAAAGAAGTTGGAAAATGTACTTTTCATGCAGAAAGCAAAATGTAGATAAAGAAATTCGCATTTATATTACAATCTTAAAACATGGAAATAAATGCTAATATGGAGCTAAAACATTGAAATAAATCTTTTTCAGCAAAAGATTAAACTTGGTTTTCTCAGCTATGAAGTACAATGCATACAGTTTAACAGCACATGTAAAAAGTTTGTCAGAGGTTTTAATAGTACCTTGCAACAAGAAAATAAAATTTAGATCCATAAATTCACTACTACATGTCAATTTTAAAAACAATAACATAAATGTTAAATTGAACCGACAATCATTAAAATAAATGCATTTTTGAGAAATGTTTAAACATAGTTTCACATCTATGAATTTTCATGTTTAAGTATTAATAGTTTTTGTAAAACTTTTAACAAAGTTTAAAAATATAGTTTACAACCTGAAAAGAAAATGTCGATAAAGAAATACACGTTTAAATTTCAATTAGAAAAAGTAAAAATAACTGCTAAAATAAATGTTCACACATTGAAATAAATGCATTTTATGGAAAGATAAAACATAGGTTTCTCATCTATGAACTTACTTGTTAATATATAAACAGTACATGAAAAACGTTCTTCAGAGGTTGTAAAGTATATTTCTACAAGCATCTAAAATGTAGACTTAAAATTCACATCCAGATTTCAATTTTGAAAAGAATAATATAAATGGTAAAATTAAATTAGATACATAAAAATAAATGTTTTTTGAGAAATATTTAAACATGGTTTCACATCTATGAATTTGCATGTTTAACTATTAAGACCACGTTAAAGTTTAAAGAAGTTGGAAAATGTACTTTACACACAGAAAGCAAAATGTAGATAAAGAAATTCGCTTTTAAATTTCAATCTCAAAGCATGAAAATAAATGCTAATATAAAGCTAGAAACATTGAAATAAATGTTTTTTTAGCAAAAGATTAAACATAGTTTTCTCAGTTATGAAGTACATTGTATACAGTTTAACAGCACGTAAAAAGTTTGTGAGAGGTTTTTAAAGTACCTTTCTACAAGAAAATAAAATGTAGATCCATAAACTCACTACTACATTGTAATTTTAAAAACAATAACTTAAATGCTAAAATGAAACTACAAACGTTAAAAGAAATGCTTTTTTTGAGAATTGTTTAAACATGGTTTTTAATCTATGAATTATCATGTTTAAATATTAAGACCACGTTAAAAGTTTAAAGAAGTTGGAAAATGTACTTTTCATGCAGAAAGCAAAATGTAGATAAAGAAATTCGCATTTATATTACAATCTTAAAACATGGAAATAAATGCTAATATGGAGCTAAAACATTGAAATAAATCTTTTTCAGCAAAAGATTAAACTTGGTTTTCTCAGCTATGAAGTACAATGCATACAGTTTAACAGCACATGTAAAAAGTTTGTCAGAGGTTTTAATAGTACCTTGCAACAAGAAAATAAAATTTAGATCCATAAATTCACTACTACATGTCAATTTTAAAAACAATAACATAAATGTTAAATTGAACCGACAATCATTAAAATAAATGCATTTTTGAGAAATGTTTAAACATAGTTTCACATCTATGAATTTTCATGTTTAAGTATTAATAGTTTTTGTAAAACTTTTAACAAAGTTTAAAAATATAGTTTACAACCTGAAAAGAAAATGTCGATAAAGAAATACACGTTTAAATTTCAATTAGAAAAAGTAAAAATAACTGCTAAAATAAATGTTCACACATTGAAATAAATGCATTTTATGGAAAGATAAAACATAGGTTTCTCATCTATGAACTTACTTGTTAATATATAAACAGTACATGAAAAACGTTCTTCAGAGGTTGTAAAGTATATTTCTACAAGCATCTAAAATGTAGACTTAAAATTCACATCCAGATTTCAATTTTGAAAAGCATAAAATAAATGGTAAAAGGAAATTACAAACATAGAAAGAAAAGCTTTTTTGAGAAATGCAAAAAACTACTTTTCTACAAGAAATCAAAAGAATAATATAAATGGTGAAATGAAATTACAAACATAAAGATAAATGCTTTTTTGAGAAATGATTAAACATGGTTTCACATCTATGAATTTTCATGTTTAAATATTAAGACCACGTAAAAAGTTTGAAGAAGTTGGAAAATGTACTTTACATGCAAAAAGCAAAATGTAGATAAAGAAATTTCCATTTAAATTTCAATCGCAAAACGGAAATAAATGCTAATATGGAGCTAGAAACATTGAAATAAATGTTTTTTAGCAAATGAATAAACAGTTTTCTCAGCTATGAAGTACATTGTATACAGTTTAACAGCACATGTAAAAAGTTTGTCAGAGGTTGTAAAAGTAGTTTTCTACAAGCAACTATAATGTAGACTTGAAATTCTCATATAGATTTCAATTTTGAAAAGAATAATATAAATGGTAAAATTAAATTAGATACATAAAAATAAATGTTTTTTGAGAAATATTTAAACATGGTTTCACATCTATGAATTTGCATGTTTAACTATTAAGACCACGTTAAAGTTTAAAGAAGTTGGAAAATGTACTTTACACACAGAAAGCAAAATGTAGATAAAGAAATTCGCTTTTAAATTTCAATCTCAAAGCATGAAAATAAATGCTAATATAAAGCTAGAAACATTGAAATAAATGTTTTTTTAGCAAAAGATTAAACATAGTTTTCTCAGTTATGAAGTACATTGTATACAGTTTAACAGCACGTAAAAAGTTTGTGAGAGGTTTTTAAAGTACCTTTCTACAAGAAAATAAAATGTAGATCCATAAACTCACTACTACATTGTAATTTTAAAAACAATAACTTAAATGCTAAAATGAAACTACAAACGTTAAAAGAAATGCTTTTTTTGAGAATTGTTTAAACATGGTTTTTAATCTATGAATTATCATGTTTAAATATTAAGACCACGTTAAAAGTTTAAAGAAGTTGGAAAATGTACTTTTCATGCAGAAAGCAAAATGTAGATAAAGAAATTCGCATTTATATTACAATCTTAAAACATGGAAATAAATGCTAATATGGAGCTAAAACATTGAAATAAATCTTTTTCAGCAAAAGATTAAACTTGGTTTTCTCAGCTATGAAGTACAATGCATACAGTTTAACAGCACATGTAAAAAGTTTGTCAGAGGTTTTAATAGTACCTTGCAACAAGAAAATAAAATTTAGATCCATAAATTCACTACTACATGTCAATTTTAAAAACAATAACATAAATGTTAAATTGAACCGACAATCATTAAAATAAATGCATTTTTGAGAAATGTTTAAACATAGTTTCACATCTATGAATTTTCATGTTTAAGTATTAATAGTTTTTGTAAAACTTTTAACAAAGTTTAAAAATATAGTTTACAACCTGAAAAGAAAATGTCGATAAAGAAATACACGTTTAAATTTCAATTAGAAAAAGTAAAAATAACTGCTAAAATAAATGTTCACACATTGAAATAAATGCATTTTATGGAAAGATAAAACATAGGTTTCTCATCTATGAACTTACTTGTTAATATATAAACAGTACATGAAAAACGTTCTTCAGAGGTTGTAAAGTATATTTCTACAAGCATCTAAAATGTAGACTTAAAATTCACATCCAGATTTCAATTTTGAAAAGCATAAAATAAATGGTAAAAGGAAATTACAAACATAGAAAGAAAAGCTTTTTTGAGAAATGCAAAAAAGTACTTTTCTACAAGAAATCAAAAGAATAATATAAATGGTGAAATGAAATTACAAACATAAAGATAAATGCTTTTTTGAGAAATGATTAAACATGGTTTCACATCTATGAATTTTCATGTTTAAATATTAAGACCACGTAAAAAGTTTGAAGAAGTTGGAAAATGTACTTTACATGCAAAAAGCAAAATGTAGATAAAGAAATTTCCATTTAAATTTCAATCGCAAAACGGAAATAAATGCTAATATGGAGCTAGAAACATTGAAATAAATGTTTTTTAGCAAATGAATAAACAGTTTTCTCAGCTATGAAGTACATTGTATACAGTTTAACAGCACATGTAAAAAGTTTGTCAGAGGTTGTAAAAGTAGTTTTCTACAAGCAACTATAATGTAGACTTGAAATTCACATATAGATTTCAATTTTGAAAAGAATAATATAAATGGTAAAATTAAATTAGATACATAAAAATAAATGTTTTTTGAGAAATATTTAAACATGGTTTCACATCTATGAATTTGCATGTTTAACTATTAAGACCACGTTAAAGTTTAAAGAAGTTGGAAAATGTACTTTACACACAGAAAGCAAAATGTAGATAAAGAAATTCGCTTTTAAATTTCAATCTCAAAGCATGAAAATAAATGCTAATATAAAGCTAGAAACATTGAAATAAATGTTTTTTTAGCAAAAGATTAAACATAGTTTTCTCAGTTATGAAGTACATTGTATACAGTTTAACAGCACATGTAAAAAGTTTGTGAGAGGTTTTTAAAGTACCTTTCTACAAGAAAATAAAATGTAGATCCATAAACTCACTACTACATTGTAATTTTAAAAACAATAACTTAAATGCTAAAATGAAACTACAAACGTTAAAAGAAATGCTTTTTTTGAGAATTGTTTAAACGTGGTTTTTAATCTATGAATTATCATGTTTAAATATTAAGACCACGTTAAAAGTTTAAAGAAGTTGGAAAATGTACTTTTCATGCAGAAAGCAAAATGTAGATAAAGAAATTCGCATTTATATTACAATCTTAAAACATGGAAATAAATGCTAATATGGAGCTAAAACATTGAAATAAATCTTTTTCAGCAAAAGATTAAACTTGGTTTTCTCAGCTATGAAGTACAATGCATACAGTTTAACAGCACATGTAAAAAGTTTGTCAGAGGTTTTAATAGTACCTTGCAACAAGAAAATAAAATTTAGATCCATAAATTCACTACTACATGTCAATTTTAAAAACAATAACATAAATGTTAAATTGAACCGACAATCATTAAAATAAATGCATTTTTGAGAAATGTTTAAACATAGTTTCACATCTATGAATTTTCATGTTTAAGTATTAATAGTTTTTGTAAAACTTTTAACAAAGTTTAAAAATATAGTTTACAACCTGAAAAGAAAATGTCGATAAAGAAATACACGTTTAAATTTCAATTAGAAAAAGTAAAAATAACTGCTAAAATAAATGTTCACACATTGAAATAAATGCATTTTATGGAAAGATAAAACATAGGTTTCTCATCTATGAACTTACTTGTTAATATATAAACAGTACATGAAAAACGTTCTTCAGAGGTTGTAAAGTATATTTCTACAAGCATCTAAAATGTAGACTTAAAATTCACATCCAGATTTCAATTTTGAAAAGCATAAAATAAATGGTAAAAGGAAATTACAAACATAGAAAGAAAAGCTTTTTTGAGAAATGCAAAAAACTACTTTTCTACAAGAAATCAAAAGAATAATATAAATGGTGAAATGAAATTACAAACATAAAGATAAATGCTTTTTTGAGAAATGATTAAACATGGTTTCACATCTATGAATTTTCATGTTTAAATATTAAGACCACGTAAAAAGTTTGAAGAAGTTGGAAAATGTACTTTACATGCAAAAAGCAAAATGTAGATAAAGAAATTTCCATTTAAATTTCAATCGCAAAACGGAAATAAATGCTAATATGGAGCTAGAAACATTGAAATAAATGTTTTTTAGCAAATGAATAAACAGTTTTCTCAGCTATGAAGTACATTGTATACAGTTTAACAGCACATGTAAAAAGTTTGTCAGAGGTTGTAAAAGTAGTTTTCTACAAGCAACTATAATGTAGACTTGAAATTCACATATAGATTTCAATTTTGAAAAGAATAATATAAATGGTAAAATTAAATTAGATACATAAAAATAAATGTTTTTTGAGAAATATTTAAACATGGTTTCACATCTATGAATTTGCATGTTTAACTATTAAGACCACGTTAAAGTTTAAAGAAGTTGGAAAATGTACTTTACACACAGAAAGCAAAATGTAGATAAAGAAATTCGCTTTTAAATTTCAATCTCAAAGCATGAAAATAAATGCTAATATAAAGCTAGAAACATTGAAATAAATGTTTTTTTAGCAAAAGATTAAACATAGTTTTCTCAGTTATGAAGTACATTGTATACAGTTTAACAGCACATGTAAAAAGTTTGTGAGAGGTTTTTAAAGTACCTTTCTACAAGAAAATAAAATGTAGATCCATAAACTCACTACTACATTGTAATTTTAAAAACAATAACTTAAATGCTAAAATGAAACTACAAACGTTAAAAGAAATGCTTTTTTTGAGAATTGTTTAAACGTGGTTTTTAATCTATGAATTATCATGTTTAAATATTAAGACCACGTTAAAAGTTTAAAGAAGTTGGAAAATGTACTTTTCATGCAGAAAGCAAAATGTAGATAAAGAAATTCGCATTTATATTACAATCTTAAAACATGGAAATAAATGCTAATATGGAGCTAAAACATTGAAATAAATCTTTTTCAGCAAAAGATTAAACTTGGTTTTCTCAGCTATGAAGTACAATGCATACAGTTTAACAGCACATGTAAAAAGTTTGTCAGAGGTTTTAATAGTACCTTGCAACAAGAAAATAAAATTTAGATCCATAAATTCACTACTACATGTCAATTTTAAAAACAATAACATAAATGTTAAATTGAACCGACAATCATTAAAATAAATGCATTTTTGAGAAATGTTTAAACATAGTTTCACATCTATGAATTTTCATGTTTAAGTATTAATAGTTTTTGTAAAACTTTTAACAAAGTTTAAAAATATAGTTTACAACCTGAAAAGAAAATGTCGATAAAGAAATACACGTTTAAATTTCAATTAGAAAAAGTAAAAATAACTGCTAAAATAAATGTTCACACATTGAAATAAATGCATTTTATGGAAAGATAAAACATAGGTTTCTCATCTATGAACTTACTTGTTAATATATAAACAGTACATGAAAAACGTTCTTCAGAGGTTGTAAAGTATATTTCTACAAGCATCTAAAATGTAGACTTAAAATTCACATCCAGATTTCAATTTTGAAAAGCATAAAATAAATGGTAAAAGGAAATTACAAACATAGAAAGAAAAGCTTTTTTGAGAAATGCAAAAAACTACTTTTCTACAAGAAATCAAAAGAATAATATAAATGGTGAAATGAAATTACAAACATAAAGATAAATGCTTTTTTGAGAAATGATTAAACATGGTTTCACATCTATGAATTTTCATGTTTAAATATTAAGACCACGTAAAAAGTTTGAAGAAGTTGGAAAATGTACTTTACATGCAAAAAGCAAAATGTAGATAAAGAAATTTCCATTTAAATTTCAATCGCAAAACGGAAATAAATGCTAATATGGAGCTAGAAACATTGAAATAAATGTTTTTTAGCAAATGAATAAACAGTTTTCTCAGCTATGAAGTACATTGTATACAGTTTAACAGCACATGTAAAAAGTTTGTCAGAGGTTGTAAAAGTAGTTTTCTACAAGCAACTATAATGTAGACTTGAAATTCACATATAGATTTCAATTTTGAAAAGAATAATATAAATGGTAAAATTAAATTAGATACATAAAAATAAATGTTTTATGAGAAATATTTAAACATGGTTTCACATCTATGAATTTGCATGTTTAACTATTAAGACCACGTTAAAGTTTAAAGAAGTTGGAAAATGTACTTTACACACAGAAAGCAAAATGTAGATAAAGAAATTCGCTTTTACATTTCAATCTCAAAGCATGGAAATAAATGCTAATATAAAGCTAGAAACATTGAAATAAATGTTTTTTTAGCAAAAGATTAAACATAGTTTTCTCAGTTATGAAGTACATTGTATACAGTTTAACAGCACATGTAAAAAGTTTGTCAGAGGTTTTAATAGTACCTTGCAACAAGAAAATAAAATTTAGATCCATAAATTCACTACTACATGTCAATTTTAAAAACAATAACATAAATGTTAAATTGAACCGACAATCATTAAAATAAATGCATTTTTGAGAAATGTTTAAACATAGTTTCACATCTATGAATTTTCATGTTTAAGTATTAATAGTTTTTGTAAAACTTTTAACAAAGTTTAAAAATATAGTTTACAACCTGAAAAGAAAATGTCGATAAAGAAATACACGTTTAAATTTCAATTAGAAAAAGTAAAAATAACTGCTAAAATAAATGTTCACACATTGAAATAAATGCATTTTATGGAAAGATAAAACATAGGTTTCTCATCTATGAACTTACTTGTTAATATATAAACAGTACATGAAAAACGTTCTTCAGAGGTTGTAAAGTATATTTCTACAAGCATCTAAAATGTAGACTTAAAATTCACATCCAGATTTCAATTTTGAAAAGCATAAAATAAATGGTAAAAGGAAATTACAAACATAGAAAGAAAAGCTTTTTCGAGAAATGCAAAAAAGTACTTTTCTACAAGAAATCAAAAGAATAATATAAATGGTGAAATGAAATTACAAACATAAAGATAAATGCTTTTTTGAGAAATGATTAAACATGGTTTCACATCTATGAATTTTCATGTTTAAATATTAAGACCACGTAAAAAGTTTGAAGAAGTTGGAAAATGTACTTTACATGCAAAAAGCAAAATGTAGATAAAGAAATTTCCATTTAAATTTCAATCGCAAAACGGAAATAAATGCTAATATGGAGCTAGAAACATTGAAATAAATGTTTTTTAGCAAATGAATAAACAGTTTTCTCAGCTATGAAGTACATTGTATACAGTTTAACAGCACATGTAAAAAGTTTGTCAGAGGTTGTAAAAGTAGTTTTCTACAAGCAACTATAATGTAGACTTGAAATTCACATATAGCTAGAAACATTGAAATAAATGTTTTTTAGCAAATGAATAAACAGTTTTCTCAGCTATGAAGTACATTGTATACAGTTTAACAGCACATGTAAAAAGTTTGTCAGAGGTTGTAAAAGTAGTTTTCTACAAGCAACTATAATGTAGACTTGAAATTCACATAAAAATTTCAATTTTGAAAAGAATAATATAAATGGTAAAATTAAATTAGATACATAAAAATAAATGTTTTATGAGAAATATTTAAACATGGTTTCACATCTATGAATTTGCATGTTTAACTATTAAGACCACGTTAAAGTTTAAAGAAGTTGGAAAATGTACTTTACACACAGAAAGCAAAATGTAGATAAAGAAATTCGCTTTTACATTTCAATCTCAAAGCATGGAAATAAATGCTAATATAAAGCTAGAAACATTGAAATAAATGTTTTTTTAGCAAAAGATTAAACATAGTTTTCTCAGTTATGAAGTACATTGTATACAGTTTAACAGCACATGTAAAAAGTTTGTGAGAGGTTTTTAAAGTACCTTTCTACAAGAAAATAAAATGTAGATCCATAAACTCACTACTACATTGTAATTTTAAAAACAATAACTTAAATGCTAAAATGAAACTACAAACGTTAAAAGAAATGCTTTTTTTGAGAATTGTTTAAACGTGGTTTTTAATCTATGAATTATCATGTTTAAATATTAAGACCACGTTAAAAGTTTAAAGAAGTTGGAAAATGTACTTTTCATGCAGAAAGCAAAATGTAGATAAAGAAATTCGCATTTATATTACAATCTTAAAACATGGAAATAAATGCTAATATGGAGCTAAAACATTGAAATAAATCTTTTTCAGCAAAAGATTAAACTTGGTTTTCTCAGCTATGAAGTACAATGCATACAGTTTAACAGCACATGTAAAAAGTTTGTCAGAGGTTTTAATAGTACCTTGCAACAAGAAAATAAAATTTAGATCCATAAATTCACTACTACATGTCAATTTTAAAAACAATAACATAAATGTTAAATTGAACCGACAATCATTAAAATAAATGCATTTTTGAGAAATGTTTAAACATAGTTTCACATCTATGAATTTTCATGTTTAAGTATTAATAGTTTTTGTAAAACTTTTAACAAAGTTTAAAAATATAGTTTACAACCTGAAAAGAAAATGTCGATAAAGAAATACACGTTTAAATTTCAATTAGAAAAAGTAAAAATAACTGCTAAAATAAATGTTCACACATTGAAATAAATGCATTTTATGGAAAGATAAAACATAGGTTTCTCATCTATGAACTTACTTGTTAATATATAAACAGTACATGAAAAACGTTCTTCAGAGGTTGTAAAGTATATTTCTACAAGCATCTAAAATGTAGACTTAAAATTCACATCCAGATTTCAATTTTGAAAAGCATAAAATAAATGGTAAAAGGAAATTACAAACATAGAAAGAAAAGCTTTTTTGAGAAATGCAAAAAACTACTTTTCTACAAGAAATCAAAAGAATAATATAAATGGTGAAATGAAATTACAAACATAAAGATAAATGCTTTTTTGAGAAATGATTAAACATGGTTTCACATCTATGAATTTTCATGTTTAAATATTAAGACCACGTAAAAAGTTTGAAGAAGTTGGAAAATGTACTTTACATGCAAAAAGCAAAATGTAGATAAAGAAATTTCCATTTAAATTTCAATCGCAAAACGGAAATAAATGCTAATATGGAGCTAGAAACATTGAAATAAATGTTTTTTAGCAAATGAATAAACAGTTTTCTCAGCTATGAAGTACATTGTATACAGTTTAACAGCACATGTAAAAAGTTTGTCAGAGGTTGTAAAAGTAGTTTTCTACAAGCAACTATAATGTAGACTTGAAATTCACATATAGATTTCAATTTTGAAAAGAATAATATAAATGGTAAAATTAAATTAGATACATAAAAATAAATGTTTTATGAGAAATATTTAAACATGGTTTCACATCTATGAATTTGCATGTTTAACTATTAAGACCACGTTAAAGTTTAAAGAAGTTGGAAAATGTACTTTACACACAGAAAGCAAAATGTAGATAAAGAAATTCGCTTTTACATTTCAATCTCAAAGCATGGAAATAAATGCTAATATAAAGCTAGAAACATTGAAATAAATGTTTTTTTAGCAAAAGATTAAACATAGTTTTCTCAGTTATGAAGTACATTGTATACAGTTTAACAGCACATGTAAAAAGTTTGTCAGAGGTTTTAATAGTACCTTGCAACAAGAAAATAAAATTTAGATCCATAAATTCACTACTACATGTCAATTTTAAAAACAATAACATAAATGTTAAATTGAACCGACAATCATTAAAATAAATGCATTTTTGAGAAATGTTTAAACATAGTTTCACATCTATGAATTTTCATGTTTAAGTATTAATAGTTTTTGTAAAACTTTTAACAAAGTTTAAAAATATAGTTTACAACCTGAAAAGAAAATGTCGATAAAGAAATACACGTTTAAATTTCAATTAGAAAAAGTAAAAATAACTGCTAAAATAAATGTTCACACATTGAAATAAATGCATTTTATGGAAAGATAAAACATAGGTTTCTCATCTATGAACTTACTTGTTAATATATAAACAGTACATGAAAAACGTTCTTCAGAGGTTGTAAAGTATATTTCTACAAGCATCTAAAATGTAGACTTAAAATTCACATCCAGATTTCAATTTTGAAAAGCATAAAATAAATGGTAAAAGGAAATTACAAACATAGAAAGAAAAGCTTTTTCGAGAAATGCAAAAAAGTACTTTTCTACAAGAAATCAAAAGAATAATATAAATGGTGAAATGAAATTACAAACATAAAGATAAATGCTTTTTTGAGAAATGATTAAACATGGTTTCACATCTATGAATTTTCATGTTTAAATATTAAGACCACGTAAAAAGTTTGAAGAAGTTGGAAAATGTACTTTACATGCAAAAAGCAAAATGTAGATAAAGAAATTTCCATTTAAATTTCAATCGCAAAACGGAAATAAATGCTAATATGGAGCTAGAAACATTGAAATAAATGTTTTTTAGCAAATGAATAAACAGTTTTCTCAGCTATGAAGTACATTGTATACAGTTTAACAGCACATGTAAAAAGTTTGTCAGAGGTTGTAAAAGTAGTTTTCTACAAGCAACTATAATGTAGACTTGAAATTCACATATAGCTAGAAACATTGAAATAAATGTTTTTTAGCAAATGAATAAACAGTTTTCTCAGCTATGAAGTACATTGTATACAGTTTAACAGCACATGTAAAAAGTTTGTCAGAGGTTGTAAAAGTAGTTTTCTACAAGCAACTATAATGTAGACTTGAAATTCACATAAAAATTTCAATTTTGAAAAGAATAATATAAATGGTAAAATTAAATTAGATACATAAAAATAAATGTTTTATGAGAAATATTTAAACATGGTTTCACATCTATGAATTTGCATGTTTAACTATTAAGACCACGTTAAAGTTTAAAGAAGTTGGAAAATGTACTTTACACACAGAAAGCAAAATGTAGATAAAGAAATTCGCTTTTACATTTCAATCTCAAAGCATGGAAATAAATGCTAATATAAAGCTAGAAACATTGAAATAAATGTTTTTTTAGCAAAAGATTAAACATAGTTTTCTCAGTTATGAAGTACATTGTATACAGTTTAACAGCACATGTAAAAAGTTTGTGAGAGGTTTTTAAAGTACCTTTCTACAAGAAAATAAAATGTAGATCCATAAACTCACTACTACATTGTAATTTTAAAAACAATAACTTAAATGCTAAAATGAAACTACAAACGTTAAAAGAAATGCTTTTTTTGAGAATTGTTTAAACGTGGTTTTTAATCTATGAATTATCATGTTTAAATATTAAGACCACGTTAAAAGTTTAAAGAAGTTGGAAAATGTACTTTTCATGCAGAAAGCAAAATGTAGATAAAGAAATTCGCATTTATATTACAATCTTAAAACATGGAAATAAATGCTAATATGGAGCTAAAACATTGAAATAAATCTTTTTCAGCAAAAGATTAAACTTGGTTTTCTCAGCTATGAAGTACAATGCATACAGTTTAACAGCACATGTAAAAAGTTTGTCAGAGGTTTTAATAGTACCTTGCAACAAGAAAATAAAATTTAGATCCATAAATTCACTACTACATGTCAATTTTAAAAACAATAACATAAATGTTAAATTGAACCGACAATCATTAAAATAAATGCATTTTTGAGAAATGTTTAAACATAGTTTCACATCTATGAATTTTCATGTTTAAGTATTAATAGTTTTTGTAAAACTTTTAACAAAGTTTAAAAATATAGTTTACAACCTGAAAAGAAAATGTCGATAAAGAAATACACGTTTAAATTTCAATTAGAAAAAGTAAAAATAACTGCTAAAATAAATGTTCACACATTGAAATAAATGCATTTTATGGAAAGATAAAACATAGGTTTCTCATCTATGAACTTACTTGTTAATATATAAACAGTACATGAAAAACGTTCTTCAGAGGTTGTAAAGTATATTTCTACAAGCATCTAAAATGTAGACTTAAAATTCACATCCAGATTTCAATTTTGAAAAGCATAAAATAAATGGTAAAAGGAAATTACAAACATAGAAAGAAAAGCTTTTTTGAGAAATGCAAAAAACTACTTTTCTACAAGAAATCAAAAGAATAATATAAATGGTGAAATGAAATTACAAACATAAAGATAAATGCTTTTTTGAGAAATGATTAAACATGGTTTCACATCTATGAATTTTCATGTTTAAATATTAAGACCACGTAAAAAGTTTGAAGAAGTTGGAAAATGTACTTTACATGCAAAAAGCAAAATGTAGATAAAGAAATTTCCATTTAAATTTCAATCGCAAAACGGAAATAAATGCTAATATGGAGCTAGAAACATTGAAATAAATGTTTTTTAGCAAATGAATAAACAGTTTTCTCAGCTATGAAGTACATTGTATACAGTTTAACAGCACATGTAAAAAGTTTGTCAGAGGTTGTAAAAGTAGTTTTCTACAAGCAACTATAATGTAGACTTGAAATTCACATATAGATTTCAATTTTGAAAAGAATAATATAAATGGTAAAATTAAATTAGATACATAAAAATAAATGTTTTATGAGAAATATTTAAACATGGTTTCACATCTATGAATTTGCATGTTTAACTATTAAGACCACGTTAAAGTTTAAAGAAGTTGGAAAATGTACTTTACACACAGAAAGCAAAATGTAGATAAAGAAATTCGCTTTTACATTTCAATCTCAAAGCATGGAAATAAATGCTAATATAAAGCTAGAAACATTGAAATAAATGTTTTTTTAGCAAAAGATTAAACATAGTTTTCTCAGTTATGAAGTACATTGTATACAGTTTAACAGCACATGTAAAAAGTTTGTCAGAGGTTTTAATAGTACCTTGCAACAAGAAAATAAAATTTAGATCCATAAATTCACTACTACATGTCAATTTTAAAAACAATAACATAAATGTTAAATTGAACCGACAATCATTAAAATAAATGCATTTTTGAGAAATGTTTAAACATAGTTTCACATCTATGAATTTTCATGTTTAAGTATTAATAGTTTTTGTAAAACTTTTAACAAAGTTTAAAAATATAGTTTACAACCTGAAAAGAAAATGTCGATAAAGAAATACACGTTTAAATTTCAATTAGAAAAAGTAAAAATAACTGCTAAAATAAATGTTCACACATTGAAATAAATGCATTTTATGGAAAGATAAAACATAGGTTTCTCATCTATGAACTTACTTGTTAATATATAAACAGTACATGAAAAACGTTCTTCAGAGGTTGTAAAGTATATTTCTACAAGCATCTAAAATGTAGACTTAAAATTCACATCCAGATTTCAATTTTGAAAAGCATAAAATAAATGGTAAAAGGAAATTACAAACATAGAAAGAAAAGCTTTTTCGAGAAATGCAAAAAAGTACTTTTCTACAAGAAATCAAAAGAATAATATAAATGGTGAAATGAAATTACAAACATAAAGATAAATGCTTTTTTGAGAAATGATTAAACATGGTTTCACATCTATGAATTTTCATGTTTAAATATTAAGACCACGTAAAAAGTTTGAAGAAGTTGGAAAATGTACTTTACATGCAAAAAGCAAAATGTAGATAAAGAAATTTCCATTTAAATTTCAATCGCAAAACGGAAATAAATGCTAATATGGAGCTAGAAACATTGAAATAAATGTTTTTTAGCAAATGAATAAACAGTTTTCTCAGCTATGAAGTACATTGTATACAGTTTAACAGCACATGTAAAAAGTTTGTCAGAGGTTGTAAAAGTAGTTTTCTACAAGCAACTATAATGTAGACTTGAAATTCACATATAGCTAGAAACATTGAAATAAATGTTTTTTAGCAAATGAATAAACAGTTTTCTCAGCTATGAAGTACATTGTATACAGTTTAACAGCACATGTAAAAAGTTTGTCAGAGGTTGTAAAAGTAGTTTTCTACAAGCAACTATAATGTAGACTTGAAATTCACATAAAAATTTCAATTTTGAAAAGAATAATATAAATGGTAAAATTAAATTAGATACATAAAAATAAATGTTTTATGAGAAATATTTAAACATGGTTTCACATCTATGAATTTGCATGTTTAACTATTAAGACCACGTTAAAGTTTAAAGAAGTTGGAAAATGTACTTTACACACAGAAAGCAAAATGTAGATAAAGAAATTCGCTTTTACATTTCAATCTCAAAGCATGGAAATAAATGCTAATATAAAGCTAGAAACATTGAAATAAATGTTTTTTTAGCAAAAGATTAAACATAGTTTTCTCAGTTATGAAGTACATTGTATACAGTTTAACAGCACATGTAAAAAGTTTGTCAGAGGTTTTTAAAGTACCTTTCTACAAGAAAATAAAATGTAGATCCATAAACTCACTACTACATTGTAATTTTAAAAACAATAACTTAAATGCTAAAATGAAAGTACAAACGTTAAAAGAAATGCTTTTTTTGAGAATTGTTTAAACATGGTTTTTAATCTATGAATTATCATGTTTAAATATTAAGACCACGTTAAAAGTTTAAAGAAGTTGGAAAATGTACTTTTCATGCAGAAAGCAAACTGTAGATAAAGAAATTCGCATTTATATTACAATCTTAAAACATGGAAATAAATGCTAATATGGAGCTAAAACATTGAAATAAATCTTTTTCAGCAAAAGATTAAACTTGGTTTTCTCAGCTATGAAGTACAATGCATACAGTTTAACAGCACATGTAAAAAGTTTGTCAGAGGTTTTAATAGTACCTTGCAACAAGAAAATAAAATTTAGATCCATAAATTCACTACTACATGTCAATTTTAAAAACAATAACATAAATGTTAAATTGAACCGACAATCATTAAAATAAATGCATTTTTGAGAAATGTTTAAACATAGTTTCACATCTATGAATTTTCATGTTTAAGTATTAATAGTTTTTGTAAAACTTTTAACAAAGTTTAAAAATATAGTTTACAACCTGAAAAGAAAATGTCGATAAAGAAATACACGTTTAAATTTCAATTAGAAAAAGTAAAAATAACTGCTAAAATAAATGTTCACACATTGAAATAAATGCATTTTATGGAAAGATAAAACATAGGTTTCTCATCTATGAACTTACTTGTTAATATATAAACAGTACATGAAAAACGTTCTTCAGAGGTTGTAAAGTATATTTCTACAAGCATCTAAAATGTAGACTTAAAATTCACATCCAGATTTCAATTTTGAAAAGCATAAAATAAATGGGTAAAGGAAATTACAAACATAGAAAGAAAAGCTTTTTTGAGAAATGCAAAAAAGTACTTTTCTACAAGAAATCAAAAGAATAATATAAATGGTGAAATGAAATTACAAACATAAAGATAAATGCTTTTTTGAGAAATTATTAAACATGGTTTCACATCTATGAATTTTCATGTTTAAATATTAAGACCACGTAAAAAGTTTGAAGAAGTTGGAAAATGTACTTTACATGCAAAAAGCAAAATGTAGATAAAGAAATTTCCATTTAAATTTCAATCGCAAAACGGAAATAAATGCTAATATGGAGCTAGAAACATTGAAATAAATGTTTTTTAGCAAATGAATAAACAGTTTTCTCAGCTATGAAGTACATTGTATACAGTTTAACAGCACATGTAAAAAGTTTGTCAGAGGTTGTAAAAGTAGTTTTCTACAAGCAACTATAATGTAGACTTGAAATTCACATATAGATTTCAATTTTGAAAAGAATAATATAAATGGTAAAATTAAATTAGATACATAAAAATAAATGTTTTTTGAGAAATATTTAAACATGGTTTCACATCTATGAATTTGCATGTTTAACTATTAAGACCACGTTAAAGTTTAAAGAAGTTGGAAAATGTACTTTACACACAGAAAGCAAAATGTAGATAAAGAAATTCGCTTTTAAATTTCAATCTCAAAGCATGAAAATAAATGCTAATATAAAGCTAGAAACATTGAAATAAATGTTTTTTTAGCAAAAGATTAAACATAGTTTTCTCAGTTATGAAGTACATTGTATACAGTTTAACAGCACGTAAAAAGTTTGTGAGAGGTTTTTAAAGTACCTTTCTACAAGAAAATAAAATGTAGATCCATAAACTCACTACTACATTGTAATTTTAAAAACAATAACTTAAATGCTAAAATGAAACTACAAACGTTAAAAGAAATGCTTTTTTTGAGAATTGTTTAAACATGGTTTTTAATCTATGAATTATCATGTTTAAATATTAAGACCACGTTAAAAGTTTAAAGAAGTTGGAAAATGTACTTTTCATGCAGAAAGCAAACTGTAGATAAAGAAATTCGCATTTATATTACAATCTTAAAACATGGAAATAAATGCTAATATGGAGCTAAAACATTGAAATAAATCTTTTTCAGCAAAAGATTAAACTTGGTTTTCTCAGCTATGAAGTACAATGCATACAGTTTAACAGCACATGTAAAAAGTTTGTCAGAGGTTTTAATAGTACCTTGCAACAAGAAAATAAAATTTAGATCCATAAATTCACTACTACATGTCAATTTTAAAAACAATAACATAAATGTTAAATTGAACCGACAATCATTAAAATAAATGCATTTTTGAGAAATGTTTAAACATAGTTTCACATCTATGAATTTTCATGTTTAAGTATTAATAGTTTTTGTAAAACTTTTAACAAAGTTTAAAAATATAGTTTACAACCTGAAAAGAAAATGTCGATAAAGAAATACACGTTTAAATTTCAATTAGAAAAAGTAAAAATAACTGCTAAAATAAATGTTCACACATTGAAATAAATGCATTTTATGGAAAGATAAAACATAGGTTTCTCATCTATGAACTTACTTGTTAATATATAAACAGTACATGAAAAACGTTCTTCAGAGGTTGTAAAGTATATTTCTACAAGCATCTAAAATGTAGACTTAAAATTCACATCCAGATTTCAATTTTGAAAAGCATAAAATAAATGGTAAAAGGAAATTACAAACATAGAAAGAAAAGCTTTTTTGAGAAATGCAAAAAAGTACTTTTCTACAAGAAATCAAAAGAATAATATAAATGGTGAAATGAAATTACAAACATAAAGATAAATGCTTTTTTGAGAAATGATTAAACATGGTTTCACATCTATGAATTTTCATGTTTAAATATTAAGACCACGTAAAAAGTTTGAAGAAGTTGGAAAATGTACTTTACATGCAAAAAGCAAAATGTAGATAAAGAAATTTCCATTTAAATTTCAATCGCAAAACGGAAATAAATGCTAATATGGAGCTAGAAACATTGAAATAAATGTTTTTTAGCAAATGAATAAACAGTTTTCTCAGCTATGAAGTACATTGTATACAGTTTAACAGCACATGTAAAAAGTTTGTCAGAGGTTGTAAAAGTAGTTTTCTACAAGCAACTATAATGTAGACTTGAAATTCACATATAGATTTCAATTTTGAAAAGAATAATATAAATGGTAAAATTAAATTAGATACATAAAAATAAATGTTTTTTGAGAAATATTTAAACATGGTTTCACATCTATGAATTTGCATGTTTAACTATTAAGACCACGTTAAAGTTTAAAGAAGTTGGAAAATGTACTTTACACACAGAAAGCAAAATGTAGATAAAGAAATTCGCTTTTAAATTTCAATCTCAAAGCATGAAAATAAATGCTAATATAAAGCTAGAAACATTGAAATAAATGTTTTTTTAGCAAAAGATTAAACATAGTTTTCTCAGTTATGAAGTACATTGTATACAGTTTAACAGCACATGTAAAAAGTTTGTGAGAGGTTTTTAAAGTACCTTTCTACAAGAAAATAAAATGTAGATCCATAAACTCACTACTACATTGTAATTTTAAAAACAATAACTTAAATGCTAAAATGAAACTACAAACGTTAAAAGAAATGCTTTTTTTGAGAATTGTTTAAACGTGGTTTATAATCTATGAATTATCATGTTTAAATATTAAGACCACGTTAAAAGTTTAAAGAAGTTGGAAAATGTACTTTTCATGCAGAAAGCAAAATGTAGATAAAGAAATTCGCATTTATATTACAATCTTAAAACATGGAAATAAATGCTAATATGGAGCTAAAACATTGAAATAAATCTTTTTCAGCAAAAGATTAAACTTGGTTTTCTCAGCTATGAAGTACAATGCATACAGTTTAACAGCACATGTAAAAAGTTTGTCAGAGGTTTTAATAGTACCTTGCAACAAGAAAATAAAATTTAGATCCATAAATTCACTACTACATGTCAATTTTAAAAACAATAACATAAATGTTAAATTGAACCGACAATCATTAAAATAAATGCATTTTTGAGAAATGTTTAAACATAGTTTCACATCTATGAATTTTCATGTTTAAGTATTAATAGTTTTTGTAAAACTTTTAACAAAGTTTAAAAATATAGTTTACAACCTGAAAAGAAAATGTCGATAAAGAAATACACGTTTAAATTTCAATTAGAAAAAGTAAAAATAACTGCTAAAATAAATGTTCACACATTGAAATAAATGCATTTTATGGAAAGATAAAACATAGGTTTCTCATCTATGAACTTACTTGTTAATATATAAACAGTACATGAAAAACGTTCTTCAGAGGTTGTAAAGTATATTTCTACAAGCATCTAAAATGTAGACTTAAAATTCACATCCAGATTTCAATTTTGAAAAGCATAAAATAAATGGGTAAAGGAAATTACAAACATAGAAAGAAAAGCTTTTTTGAGAAATGCAAAAAAGTACTTTTCTACAAGAAATCAAAAGAATAATATAAATGGTGAAATGAAATTACAAACATAAAGATAAATGCTTTTTTGAGAAATGATTAAACATGGTTTCACATCTATGAATTTTCATGTTTAAATATTAAGACCACGTAAAAAGTTTGAAGAAGTTGGAAAATGTACTTTACATGCAAAAAGCAAAATGTAGATAAAGAAATTTCCATTTAAATTTCAAGCGCAAAACGGAAATAAATGCTAATATGGAGCTAGAAACATTGAAATAAATGTTTTTTAGCAAATGAATAAACAGTTTTCTCAGCTATGAAGTACATTGTATACAGTTTAACAGCACATGTAAAAAGTTTGTCAGAGGTTGTAAAAGTAGTTTTCTACAAGCAACTATAATGTAGACTTGAAATTCACATATAGATTTCAATTTTGAAAAGAATAATATAAATGGTAAAATTAAATTAGATACATAAAAATAAATGTTTTTTGAGAAATATTTAAACATGGTTTCACATCTATGAATTTGCATGTTTAACTATTAAGACCACGTTAAAGTTTAAAGAAGTTGGAAAATGTACTTTACACACAGAAAGCAAAATGTAGATAAAGAAATTCGCTTTTAAATTTCAATCTCAAAGCATGAAAATAAATGCTAATATAAAGCTAGAAACATTGAAATAAATGTTTTTTATAGCAAAAGATTAAACATAGTTTTCTCAGTTATGAAGTACATTGTATACAGTTTAACAGCACGTAAAAAGTTTGTGAGAGGTTTTTAAAGTACCTTTCTACAAGAAAATAAAATGTAGATCCATAAACTCACTACTACATTGTAATTTTAAAAACAATAACTTAAATGCTAAAATGAAACTACAAACGTTAAAAGAAATGCTTTTTTTGAGAATTGTTTAAACATGGTTTTTAATCTATGAATTATCATGTTTAAATATTAAGACCACGTTAAAAGTTTAAAGAAGTTGGAAAATGTACTTTTCATGCAGAAAGCAAAATGTAGATAAAGAAATTCGCATTTATATTACAATCTTAAAACATGGAAATAAATGCTAATATGGAGCTAAAACATTGAAATAAATCTTTTTCAGCAAAAGATTAAACTTGGTTTTCTCAGCTACGAAGTACAATGCATACAGTTTAACAGCACATGTAAAAAGTTTGTCAGAGGTTTTAATAGTACCTTGCAACAAGAGAATAAAATTTAGATCCATAAATTCACTACTACATGTCAATTTTAAAAACAATAACATAAATGTTAAATTGAACCGACAATCATTAAAATAAATGCATTTTTGAGAAATGTTTAAACATAGTTTCACATCTATGAATTTTCATGTTTAAGTATTAATAGTTTTTGTAAAACTTTTAACAAAGTTTAAAAATATAGTTTACAACCTGAAAAGAAAATGTCGATAAAGAAATACACGTTTAAATTTCAATTAGAAAAAGTAAAAATAACTGCTAAAATAAATGTTCACACATTGAAATAAATGCATTTTATGGAAAGATAAAACATAGGTTTCTCATCTATGAACTTACTTGTTAATATATAAACAGTACATGAAAAACGTTCTTCAGAGGTTGTAAAGTATATTTCTACAAGCATCTAAAATGTAGACTTAAAATTCACATCCAGATTTCAATTTTGAAAAGCATAAAATAAATGGTAAAAGGAAATTACAAACATAGAAAGAAAAGCTTTTTTGAGAAATGCAAAAAACTACTTTTCTACAAGAAATCAAAAGAATAATATAAATGGTGAAATGAAATTACAAACATAAAGATAAATGCTTTTTTGAGAAATGATTAAACATGGTTTCACATCTATGAATTTTCATGTTTAAATATTAAGACCACGTAAAAAGTTTGAAGAAGTTGGAAAATGTACTTTACATGCAAAAAGCAAAATGTAGATAAAGAAATTTCCATTTAAATTTCAATCGCAAAACGGAAATAAATGCTAATATGGAGCTAGAAACATTGAAATAAATGTTTTTTAGCAAATGAATAAACAGTTTTCTCAGCTATGAAGTACATTGTATACAGTTTAACAGCACATGTAAAAAGTTTGTCAGAGGTTGTAAAAGTAGTTTTCTACAAGCAACTATAATGTAGACTTGAAATTCACATATAGATTTCAATTTTGAAAAGAATAATATAAATGGTAAAATTAAATTAGATACATAAAAATAAATGTTTTATGAGAAATATTTAAACATGGTTTCACATCTATGAATTTGCATGTTTAACTATTAAGACCACGTTAAAGTTTAAAGAAGTTGGAAAATGTACTTTACACACAGAAAGCAAAATGTAGATAAAGAAATTCGCTTTTAAATTTCAATCTCAAAGCATGAAAATAAATGCTAATATAAAGCTAGAAACATTGAAATAAATGTTTTTTTAGCAAAAGATTAAACATAGTTTTCTCAGTTATGAAGTACATTGTATACAGTTTAACAGCACGTAAAAAGTTTGTGAGAGGTTTTTAAAGTACCTTTCTACAAGAAAATAAAATGTAGATCCATAAACTCACTACTACATTGTAATTTTAAAAACAATAACTTAAATGCTAAAATGAAACTACAAACGTTAAAAGAAATGCTTTTTTTGAGAATTGTTTAAACATGGTTTTTAATCTATGAATTATCATGTTTAAATATTAAGACCACGTTAAAAGTTTAAAGAAGTTGGAAAATGTACTTTTCATGCAGAAAGCAAACTGTAGATAAAGAAATTCGCATTTATATTACAATCTTAAAACATGGAAATAAATGCTAATATGGAGCTAAAACATTGAAATAAATCTTTTTCAGCAAAAGATTAAACTTGGTTTTCTCAGCTATGAAGTACAATGCATACAGTTTAACAGCACATGTAAAAAGTTTGTCAGAGGTTTTAATAGTACCTTGCAACAAGAAAATAAAATTTAGATCCATAAATTCACTACTACATGTCAATTTTAAAAACAATAACATAAATGTTAAATTGAACCGACAATCATTAAAATAAATGCATTTTTGAGAAATGTTTAAACATAGTTTCACATCTATGAATTTTCATGTTTAAGTATTAATAGTTTTTGTAAAACTTTTAACAAAGTTTAAAAATATAGTTTACAACCTGAAAAGAAAATGTCGATAAAGAAATACACGTTTAAATTTCAATTAGAAAAAGTAAAAATAACTGCTAAAATAAATGTTCACACATTGAAATAAATGCATTTTATGGAAAGATAAAACATAGGTTTCTCATCTATGAACTTACTTGTTAATATATAAACAGTACATGAAAAACGTTCTTCAGAGGTTGTAAAGTATATTTCTACAAGCATCTAAAATGTAGACTTAAAATTCACATCCAGATTTCAATTTTGAAAAGCATAAAATAAATGGTAAAAGGAAATTACAAACATAGAAAGAAAAGCTTTTTTGAGAAATGCAAAAAAGTACTTTTCTACAAGAAATCAAAAGAATAATATAAATGGTGAAATGAAATTACAAACATAAAGATAAATGCTTTTTTGAGAAATGATTAAACATGGTTTCACATCTATGAATTTTCATGTTTAAATATTAAGACCACGTAAAAAGTTTGAAGAAGTTGGAAAATGTACTTTACATGCAAAAAGCAAAATGTAGATAAAGAAATTTCCATTTAAATTTCAATCGCAAAACGGAAATAAATGCTAATATGGAGCTAGAAACATTGAAATAAATGTTTTTTAGCAAATGAATAAACAGTTTTCTCAGCTATGAAGTACATTGTATACAGTTTAACAGCACATGTAAAAAGTTTGTCAGAGGTTGTAAAAGTAGTTTTCTACAAGCAACTATAATGTAGACTTGAAATTCACATATAGATTTCAATTTTGAAAAGAATAATATAAATGGTAAAATTAAATTAGATACATAAAAATAAATGTTTTATGAGAAATATTTAAACATGGTTTCACATCTATGAATTTGCATGTTTAACTATTAAGACCACGTTAAAGTTTAAAGAAGTTGGAAAATGTACTTTACACACAGAAAGCAAAATGTAGATAAAGAAATTCGCTTTTAAATTTCAATCTCAAAGCATGAAAATAAATGCTAATATAAAGCTAGAAACATTGAAATAAATGTTTTTTTAGCAAAAGATTAAACATAGTTTTCTCAGTTATGAAGTACATTGTATACAGTTTAACAGCACGTAAAAAGTTTGTGAGAGGTTTTTAAAGTACCTTTCTACAAGAAAATAAAATGTAGATCCATAAACTCACTACTACATTGTAATTTTAAAAACAATAACTTAAATGCTAAAATGAAACTACAAACGTTAAAAGAAATGCTTTTTTTGAGAATTGTTTAAACGGTTTTTAATCTATGAATTATCATGTTTAAATATTAAGACCACGTTAAAAGTTTAAAGAAGTTGGAAAATGTACTTTTCATGCAGAAAGCAAAATGTAGATAAAGAAATTCGCATTTATATTACAATCTTAAAACATGGAAATAAATGCTAATATGGAGCTAAAACATTGAAATAAATCTTTTTCAGCAAAAGATTAAACTTGGTTTTCTCAGCTATGAAGTACAATGCATACAGTTTAACAGCACATGTAAAAAGTTTGTCAGAGGTTTTAATAGTACCTTGCAACAAGAAAATAAAATTTAGATCCATAAATTCACTACTACATGTCAATTTTAAAAACAATAACATAAATGTTAAATTGAACCGACAATCATTAAAATAAATGCATTTTTGAGAAATGTTTAAACATAGTTTCACATCTATGAATTTTCATGTTTAAGTATTAATAGTTTTTGTAAAACTTTTAACAAAGTTTAAAAATATAGTTTACAACCTGAAAAGAAAATGTCGATAAAGAAATACACGTTTAAATTTCAATTAGAAAAAGTAAAAATAACTGCTAAAATAAATGTTCACACATTGAAATAAATGCATTTTATGGAAAGATAAAACATAGGTTTCTCATCTATGAACAGTACATGAAAAACGTTCTTCAGAGGTTGTAAAGTATATTTCTACAAGCATCTAAAATGTAGACTTAAAATTCACATCCAGATTTCAATTTTGAAAAGCATAAAATAAATGGTAAAAGGAAATTACAAACATAGAAAGAAAAGCTTTTTTGAGAAATGCAAAAAAGTACTTTTCTACAAGAAATCAAAAGAATAATATAAATGGTGAAATGAAATTACAAACATAAAGATAAATGCTTTTTTGAGAAATGATTAAACATGGTTTCACATCTATGAATTTTCATGTTTAAATATTAAGACCACGTAAAAAGTTTGAAGAAGTTGGAAAATGTACTTTACATGCAAAAAGCAAAATGTAGATAAAGAAATTTCCATTTAAATTTCAATCGCAAAACGGAAATAAATGCTAATATGGAGCTAGAAACATTGAAATAAATGTTTTTTAGCAAATGAATAAACAGTTTTCTCAGCTATGAAGTACATTGTATACAGTTTAACAGCACATGTAAAAAGTTTGTCAGAGGTTGTAAAAGTAGTTTTCTACAAGCAACTATAATGTACACTTGAAATTCACATATAGATTTCAATTTTGAAAAGAATAATATAAATGGTAAAATTAAATTAGATACATAAAAATAAATGTTTTTTGAGAAATATTTAAACATGGTTTCACATCTATGAATTTGCATGTTTAACTATTAAGACCACGTTAAAGTTTAAAGAAGTTGGAAAATGTACTTTACACACAGAAAGCAAAATGTAGATAAAGAAATTCGCTTTTAAATTTCAATCTCAAAGCATGAAAATAAATGCTAATATAAAGCTAGAAACATTGAAATAAATGTTTTTTTAGCAAAAGATTAAACATAGTTTTCTCAGTTATGAAGTACATTGTATACAGTTTAACAGCACATGTAAAAAGTTTGTGAGAGGTTTTTAAAGTACCTTTCTACAAGAAAATAAAATGTAGATCCATAAACTCACTACTACATTGTAATTTTAAAAACAATAACTTAAATGCTAAAATGAAACTACAAACGTTAAAAGAAATGCTTTTTTTGAGAATTGTTTAAACATGGTTTATAATCTATGAATTATCATGTTTAAATATTAAGACCACGTTAAAAGTTTAAAGAAGTTGGAAAATGTACTTTTCATGCAGAAAGCAAAATGTAGATAAAGAAATTCGCATTTATATTACAATCTTAAAACATGGAAATAAATGCTAATATGGAGCTAAAACATTGAAATAAATCTTTTTCAGCAAAAGATTAAACTTGGTTTTCTCAGCTATGAAGTACAATGCATACAGTTTAACAGCACATGTAAAAAGTTTGTCAGAGGTTTTAATAGTACCTTGCAACAAGAAAATAAAATTTAGATCCATAAATTCACTACTACATGTCAATTTTAAAAACAATAACATAAATGTTAAATTGAACCGACAATCATTAAAATAAATGCATTTTTGAGAAATGTTTAAACATAGTTTCACATCTATGAATTTTCATGTTTAAGTATTAATAGTTTTTGTAAAACTTTTAACAAAGTTTAAAAATATAGTTTACAACCTGAAAAGAAAATGTCGATAAAGAAATACACGTTTAAATTTCAATTAGAAAAAGTAAAAATAACTGCTAAAATAAATGTTCACACATTGAAATAAATGCATTTTATGGAAAGATAAAACATAGGTTTCTCATCTATGAACTTACTTGTTAATATATAAACAGTACATGAAAAACGTTCTTCAGAGGTTGTAAAGTATATTTCTACAAGCATCTAAAATGTAGACTTAAAATTCACATCCAGATTTCAATTTTGAAAAGCATAAAATAAATGGGTAAAGGAAATTACAAACATAGAAAGAAAAGCTTTTTTGAGAAATGCAAAAAAGTACTTTTCTACAAGAAATCAAAAGAATAATATAAATGGTGAAATGAAATTACAAACATAAAGATAAATGCTTTTTTGAGAAATGATTAAACATGGTTTCACATCTATGAATTTTCATGTTTAAATATTAAGACCACGTAAAAAGTTTGAAGAAGTTGGAAAATGTACTTTACATGCAAAAAGCAAAATGTAGATAAAGAAATTTCCATTTAAATTTCAATCGCAAAACGGAAATAAATGCTAATATGGAGCTAGAAACATTGAAATAAATGTTTTTTAGCAAATGAATAAACAGTTTTCTCAGCTATGAAGTACATTGTATACAGTTTAACAGCACATGTAAAAAGTTTGTCAGAGGTTGTAAAAGTAGTTTTCTACAAGCAACTATAATGTAGACTTGAAATTCACATATAGATTTCAATTTTGAAAAGAATAATATAAATGGTAAAATTAAATTAGATACATAAAAATAAATGTTTTTTGAGAAATATTTAAACATGGTTTCACATCTATGAATTTGCATGTTTAACTATTAAGACCACGTTAAAGTTTAAAGAAGTTGGAAAATGTACTTTACACACAGAAAGCAAAATGTAGATAAAGAAATTCGCTTTTAAATTTCAATCTCAAAGCATGAAAATAAATGCTAATATAAAGCTAGAAACATTGAAATAAATGTTTTTTTAGCAAAAGATTAAACATAGTTTTCTCAGTTATGAAGTACATTGTATACAGTTTAACAGCACATGTAAAAAGTTTGTGAGAGGTTTTTAAAGTACCTTTCTACAAGAAAATAAAATGTAGATCCATAAACTCACTACTACATTGTAATTTTAAAAACAATAACTTAAATGCTAAAATGAAACTACAAACGTTAAAAGAAATGCTTTTTTTGAGAATTGTTTAAACATGGTTTATAATCTATGAATTATCATGTTTAAATATTAAGACCACGTTAAAAGTTTAAAGAAGTTGGAAAATGTACTTTTCATGCAGAAAGCAAAATGTAGATAAAGAAATTCGCATTTATATTACAATCTTAAAACATGGAAATAAATGCTAATATGGAGCTAAAACATTGAAATAAATCTTTTTCAGCAAAAGATTAAACTTGGTTTTCTCAGCTATGAAGTACAATGCATACAGTTTAACAGCACATGTAAAAAGTTTGTCAGAGGTTTTAATAGTACCTTGCAACAAGAAAATAAAATTTAGATCCATAAATTCACTACTACATGTCAATTTTAAAAACAATAACATAAATGTTAAATTGAACCGACAATCATTAAAATAAATGCATTTTTGAGAAATGTTTAAACATAGTTTCACATCTATGAATTTTCATGTTTAAGTATTAATAGTTTTTGTAAAACTTTTAACAAAGTTTAAAAATATAGTTTACAACCTGAAAAGAAAATGTCGATAAAGAAATACACGTTTAAATTTCAATTAGAAAAAGTAAAAATAACTGCTAAAATAAATGTTCACACATTGAAATAAATGCATTTTATGGAAAGATAAAACATAGGTTTCTCATCTATGAACTTACTTGTTAATATATAAACAGTACATGAAAAACGTTCTTCAGAGGTTGTAAAGTATATTTCTACAAGCATCTAAAATGTAGACTTAAAATTCACATCCAGATTTCAATTTTGAAAAGCATAAAATAAATGGTAAAAGGAAATTACAAACATAGAAAGAAAAGCTTTTTTGAGAAATGCAAAAAAGTACTTTTCTACAAGAAATCAAAAGAATAATATAAATGGTGAAATGAAATTACAAACATAAAGATAAATGCTTTTTTGAGAAATGATTAAACATGGTTTCACATCTATGAATTTTCATGTTTAAATATTAAGACCACGTAAAAAGTTTGAAGAAGTTGGAAAATGTACTTTACATGCAAAAAGCAAAATGTAGATAAAGAAATTTCCATTTAAATTTCAATCGCAAAACGGAAATAAATGCTAATATGGAGCTAGAAACATTGAAATAAATGTTTTTTAGCAAATGAATAAACAGTTTTCTCAGCTATGAAGTACATTGTATACAGTTTAACAGCACATGTAAAAAGTTTGTCAGAGGTTGTAAAAGTAGTTTTCTACAAGCAACTATAATGTAGACTTGAAATTCACATATAGATTTCAATTTTGAAAAGAATAATATAAATGGTAAAATTAAATTAGATACATAAAAATAAATGTTTTTTGAGAAATATTTAAACATGGTTTCACATCTATGAATTTGCATGTTTAACTATTAAGACCACGTTAAAGTTTAAAGAAGTTGGAAAATGTACTTTACACACAGAAAGCAAAATGTAGATAAAGAAATTCGCTTTTAAATTTCAATCTCAAAGCATGAAAATAAATGCTAATATAAAGCTAGAAACATTGAAATAAATGTTTTTTTAGCAAAAGATTAAACATAGTTTTCTCAGTTATGAAGTACATTGTATACAGTTTAACAGCACATGTAAAAAGTTTGTGAGAGGTTTTTAAAGTACCTTTCTACAAGAAAATAAAATGTAGATCCATAAACTCACTACTACATTGTAATTTTAAAAACAATAACTTAAATGCTAAAATGAAACTACAAACGTTAAAAGAAATGCTTTTTTTGAGAATTGTTTAAACATGGTTTATAATCTATGAATTATCATGTTTAAATATTAAGACCACGTTAAAAGTTTAAAGAAGTTGGAAAATGTACTTTTCATGCAGAAAGCAAAATGTAGATAAAGAAATTCGCATTTATATTACAATCTTAAAACATGGAAATAAATGCTAATATGGAGCTAAAACATTGAAATAAATCTTTTTCAGCAAAAGATTAAACTTGGTTTTCTCAGCTATGAAGTACAATGCATACAGTTTAACAGCACATGTAAAAAGTTTGTCAGAGGTTTTAATAGTACCTTGCAACAAGAAAATAAAATTTAGATCCATAAATTCACTACTACATGTCAATTTTAAAAACAATAACATAAATGTTAAATTGAACCGACAATCATTAAAATAAATGCATTTTTGAGAAATGTTTAAACATAGTTTCACATCTATGAATTTTCATGTTTAAGTATTAATAGTTTTTGTAAAACTTTTAACAAAGTTTAAAAATATAGTTTACAACCTGAAAAGAAAATGTCGATAAAGAAATACACGTTTAAATTTCAATTAGAAAAAGTAAAAATAACTGCTAAAATAAATGTTCACACATTGAAATAAATGCATTTTATGGAAAGATAAAACATAGGTTTCTCATCTATGAACTTACTTGTAAATATATAAACAGTACATGAAAAACGTTCTTCAGAGGTTGTAAAGTATATTTCTACAAGCATCTAAAATGTAGACTTAAAATTCACATCCAGATTTCAATTTTGAAAAGCATAAAATAAATGGTAAACGGAAATTACAAACATAGAAAGAAAAGCTTTTTTGAGAAATGCAAAAAAGTACTTTTCTACAAGAAATCAAAAGAATAATATAAATGGTGAAATGAAATTACAAACATAAAGATAAATGCTTTTTTGAGAAATGATTAAACATGGTTTCACATCTATGAATTTTCATGTTTAAATATTAAGACCACGTAAAAAGTTTGAAGAAGTTGGAAAATGTACTTTACATGCAAAAAGCAAAATGTAGATAAAGAAATTTCCATTTAAATTTCAATCGCAAAACGGAAATAAATGCTAATATGGAGCTAGAAACATTGAAATAAATGTTTTTTAGCAAATGAATAAACAGTTTTCTCAGCTATGAAGTACATTGTATACAGTTTAACAGCACATGTAAAAAGTTTGTCAGAGGTTGTAAAAGTAGTTTTCTACAAGCAACTATAATGTAGACTTGAAATTCACATATAGATTTCAATTTTGAAAAGAATAATATAAATGGTAAAATTAAATTAGATACATAAAAATAAATGTTTTTTGAGAAATATTTAAACATGGTTTCACATCTATGAATTTGCATGTTTAACTATTAAGACCACGTTAAAGTTTAAAGAAGTTGGAAAATGTACTTTACACACAGAAAGCAAAATGTAGATAAAGAAATTCGCTTTTAAATTTCAATCTCAAAGCATGAAAATAAATGCTAATATAAAGCTAGAAACATTGAAATAAATGTTTTTTTAGCAAAAGATTAAACATAGTTTTCTCAGTTATGAAGTACATTGTATACAGTTTAACAGCACATGTAAAAAGTTTGTGAGAGGTTTTTAAAGTACCTTTCTACAAGAAAATAAAATGTAGATCCATAAACTCACTACTACATTGTAATTTTAAAAACAATAACTTAAATGCTAAAATGAAACTACAAACGTTAAAAGAAATGCTTTTTTTGAGAATTGTTTAAACGTGGTTTTTAATCTATGAATTATCATGTTTAAATATTAAGACCACGTTAAAAGTTTAAAGAAGTTGGAAAATGTACTTTTCATGCAGAAAGCAAAATGTAGATAAAGAAATTCGCATTTATATTACAATCTTAAAACATGGAAATAAATGCTAATATGGAGCTAAAACATTGAAATAAATCTTTTTCAGCAAAAGATTAAACTTGGTTTTCTCAGCTATGAAGTACAATGCATACAGTTTAACAGCACATGTAAAAAGTTTGTCAGAGGTTTTAATAGTACCTTGCAACAAGAAAATAAAATTTAGATCCATAAATTCACTACTACATGTCAATTTTAAAAACAATAACATAAATGTTAAATTGAACCGACAATCATTAAAATAAATGCATTTTTGAGAAATGTTTAAACATAGTTTCACATCTATGAATTTTCATGTTTAAGTATTAATAGTTTTTGTAAAACTTTTAACAAAGTTTAAAAATATAGTTTACAACCTGAAAAGAAAATGTCGATAAAGAAATACACGTTTAAATTTCAATTAGAAAAAGTAAAAATAACTGCTAAAATAAATGTTCACACATTGAAATAAATGCATTTTATGGAAAGATAAAACATAGGTTTCTCATCTATGAACTTACTTGTTAATATATAAACAGTACATGAAAAACGTTCTTCAGAGGTTGTAAAGTATATTTCTACAAGCATCTAAAATGTAGACTTAAAATTCACATCCAGATTTCAATTTTGAAAAGCATAAAATAAATGGTAAAAGGAAATTACAAACATAGAAAGAAAAGCTTTTTTGAGAAATGCAAAAAACTACTTTTCTACAAGAAATCAAAAGAATAATATAAATGGTGAAATGAAATTACAAACATAAAGATAAATGCTTTTTTGAGAAATGATTAAACATGGTTTCACATCTATGAATTTTCATGTTTAAATATTAAGACCACGTAAAAAGTTTGAAGAAGTTGGAAAATGTACTTTACATGCAAAAAGCAAAATGTAGATAAAGAAATTTCCATTTAAATTTCAATCGCAAAACGGAAATAAATGCTAATATGGAGCTAGAAACATTGAAATAAATGTTTTTTAGCAAATGAATAAACAGTTTTCTCAGCTATGAAGTACATTGTATACAGTTTAACAGCACATGTAAAAAGTTTGTCAGAGGTTGTAAAAGTAGTTTTCTACAAGCAACTATAATGTAGACTTGAAATTCACATATAGATTTCAATTTTGAAAAGAATAATATAAATGGTAAAATTAAATTAGATACATAAAAATAAATGTTTTTTGAGAAATATTTAAACATGGTTTCACATCTATGAATTTGCATGTTTAACTATTAAGACCACGTTAAAGTTTAAAGAAGTTGGAAAATGTACTTTACACACAGAAAGCAAAATGTAGATAAAGAAATTCGCTTTTAAATTTCAATCTCAAAGCATGAAAATAAATGCTAATATAAAGCTAGAAACATTGAAATAAATGTTTTTTTAGCAAAAGATTAAACATAGTTTTCTCAGTTATGAAGTACATTGTATACAGTTTAACAGCACGTAAAAAGTTTGTGAGAGGTTTTTAAAGTACCTTTCTACAAGAAAATAAAATGTAGATCCATAAACTCACTACTACATTGTAATTTTAAAAACAATAACTTAAATGCTAAAATGAAACTACAAACGTTAAAAGAAATGCTTTTTTTGAGAATTGTTTAAACATGGTTTTTAATCTATGAATTATCATGTTTAAATATTAAGACCACGTTAAAAGTTTAAAGAAGTTGGAAAATGTACTTTTCATGCAGAAAGCAAAATGTAGATAAAGAAATTCGCATTTATATTACAAACTTAAAACATGGAAATAAATGCTAATATGGAGCTAAAACATTGAAATAAATCTTTTTCAGCAAAAGA
>NW_027212055.1:0-53467 GCF_036971445.1 Narcine bancroftii | reverse complement strand
ATACAATTCCAAAGTGCACTATCTTCAGGTAGACCAATTCCAAATTTTTGCTATATTTTATGCTACCCAAATTGAGCAGACACAGGATTTCATGTGAGAGCCAAGTGACTGTGTGAGGAAGATCAGTTAAAAGGGATAGCACACAAACAAGGAATGAAATGTCACATTTATCAGATACAGTACTGATCAATCAACAAATTCAATGTGAAATCTGCATTAAAATGACATTGAGTAATAATTGTTAAAGAGTAAAGTGCGCAGATACTGCGACTACAGTGCAATACACTAAAGTGCTGGAGAAACTAAGCAAGCCATCCAAAATTTATAGGATAACCAACATTTCCGATGTGAGCCCATTGTTGAAGAATGTGCAAAAAGCAGGCAGATACCCAATAAAACTAAACTAGACTGAGCATTCTCCAACCAGAAGGAACTAACATCAACTTCTCCATTTTCCATTGAACCTCTCCCCCAAGACTAACTTTCCCCTTTCCTCCACTCTACTGCCCTTCCCTCCCTCTCCAAGAAGAGAGCTACTCACCTCCTCTCTCTCACTTCTTTTTTCTCTTCTACCCTCTCACTTATGTCCACCGATGACCTTCTACCTGTTAATCTATACTCCTCCCCCTGCTGCTTCTTCCCTCCTCTCCCACATTTTTATTCAGGCGTCTGTCTGAGTTTTGCTCATACCTTGATGAAGTGCTCAAGCCCAAAATGTTAGTTACTTCCTATTGATACTGCATTATCTGCTGAGTTTCTCCAGCACTTTTGATAACAAATCTTTCTTTTTCCTTTCCATCAACTAATTCCAATTTGACTCAAGAACTAGCACTTCACCTTTTGACTCAATCATGGAATCATACACTCTTGGAATGTTTGCGATGTTTCCCACAATCAACAAATAATATGAAAACTGGTTCACTCATCACTTTCAAAGAATACTGAAAAGTCAAATCTTGCATAATTATTTTGAAGATGGGGTGTCTTCAAATAAAAGTTATTACCATGCAGGATAAATATATTTCTGGGCTGGGGTCATGCCCATAGATAATCTCCAAAAAATTCATCTTAATTCAAATGTGGATATAATTCACTTAAAGCATGGTTTATTTCTTTCCCTTGGATGAGTAATACATGAGCACAATTTACTCAGTTAACCCTGATGCAGTGGCCAAAAATCAGAATCAGAATTTATTCTCATGAATGAGTCAGAAAATTCTGTTCTGTGGCAGAATCATTGTGCAAGCGTTCATATTATAACCATTTTACAACATTACTTTTTAAAAAATTTAAATAATAGTGCATGAAAAGTCAGCGTCTTTGGTTCATTGATCATTCAGGAATCTGATTGCAGTGGGGAAGAAGCTGTCCTTGAGCCATTGAGTGCTCGTCTTTAGGCTTCTGCACCTAAATCCCAGAATGTTGAGAATGAGGAGATAATTTAGAGGCCTGGCTGGCACTCCTTTTTTTCGTAATTGAAATTTGTCTCTCTTTGTTAATGTTGGGGTAGGAGGGTGATGAAAAGTGGTGGGGAGGGAAATAAGGACGCAATATAAACCGATCTGTGAAAGGAGCGGAGTGATCCACTGCAATGTTTGTAAAGTTTGAGTCTGTAAAACTACAAATAAAATTTTCAAAAAGAGGGGGGCGTGGCAAGATGGCGTGAGGATCAGACGTGTCTTCCAGTCCTCTCCTGACTCTATCTTATTGTTTTGTCTAGAAATGCCCGTTAAAATTCTTTAAAAGTTTAGATAATTTCAGTGCTGTTAATTTAACTTATGATGGTACAATTGGTGGAAAAGAGCAAAAAAAAAACGACAACAGATCATCAAAAAACTACATTTTCCAAAAGTTCAAGTTTTGGAGCCTACCTACAGGAAAGACACCGGGACTCAGCGTGAAATGGATCCCAGGAGAGAGGTACAGTGTTCGGATGTAGAGCTCTATGTTACATCGGTAGAGCCCCCTAAAGAGGGCGCCAAACAGCCTTTAGAACAAAGAGTTACTCAAAGGCATTTGTCAACTGTAGAGGTGGCGCTGCAAACTGCATCTTTTGAAATAGAAGAACCTATACAACTTGATGTACTGGGAGAACTTAATACATTATGGACTGGGGAAAACCCCGGCCAGCATCCTCCAGTCATTGCTGGAGAGGCTGTGGCTGGGGTTTCCACATGCAGTCATACTATAAGGAAGGCAACCAGAATAGAAGAAGCAGGAATCTGTTGAGCCAAAATCTCTTCCAATTGAAAAGATTTTTGTGAATTTTGAATCTAAATTATCTTATACAATGCAGGGATTATCCAAGATTATGACTGAACTTGGTACTAGGTTTAATACTCTGGTGAAAATACATTCTCAACAGATGGCTGAGTTTGGAGCTTTTAAGCTTGAAGTGAGAGATAAATTTAGTTTGTGTGAAGAAGATATAGACAAAATACGGGATCAAGTTTTTGATGTGACCAAAATGGTCGAAGACTTACGAACTCAAAATAAAAATTTGGTGAAAAAGATTGATTATTTGGAAAACCAATCCAGACGGAACAATATAAAGATTATTGATTTGCCGGAAGGTATGGAGGGACCAGACCCAAGAAAATTTTTTACTGAATGGATTCTGCAGGTTCTGGGTCAAGAACATTTCCCGGAAGGTATAATACTGGAACGCTCACAGAGCCTTGCGTAGAAGACCTATTTCAGGTCAAAGTCCAAGACCTGTTTTGGTTCGTTGCTTGAATTATTACGACAGAGAAATAATTTTACGAGTGGCTATTAGAAATGCACAACAGAGAAAATCACCCTTGATGATTCAAAATAATCGAGTTTTCTTCTATGCAGATTTGAGTCAAGAAGTTATGTTCCAACGACGGGAATTCAATCCTGCTAAAGAGTTGTTGTGGAAGAAAGGTTACAAGGCAACCTTTAGATATCCAGCTGTTTTGAAGGTTTTCCAAGATGGTTGCCAACCAAAGTTCTTTGATTCTCCAAAGGAAGCTATAGCATTTGCTCAAGAGCTGTCAATTACTCAGTTTCAACAGAGACATAGTCCACCGCGATCTCTAAGGAGGCAAGAGATGGAAGAAAAGAGCCGTGCTCCAAGAAGGAATGGTTGTAATGGTGACTCGGCAGTTGGAGCTGATTAAAAGAAGAGTTGTCCTTTATTTTTCTAATGTTTTTTTTAAAAAAAAGGGATATTAAATAATAATGATATTAGTTTAAGATGAAGTGAGAGTTGGGGGAGAGAACTGGATAGGCACTATTTCCTGAAAGTCATCTGCTACGTGTGAGTTATCTCACACCCATTTTTTTTTTGGGAGTTACCGCATTGCGCAGTTTAGACGGGAGGGGGTATTTTTAACCTCCTACCCGTTTTTTTTCTTTTTTTTTGTATTATTAGATTAAAGAGTGAAGGGGTTTTTTTTTGTTTAAATATTTAAAAAAAGCATAAGAAAGTATTTGATTGTTTAAAAAACTAAAAATTGATGTGGTTTTATTTGTAAAGTTTATTCAGTAGATAAGGAATATTTGAAATTTAAATGTGAATGGGATGGATAAGTTTTTTTAATATTTTTTCTTTAACTTTAAGGTGAAAGGAGTGGTAATTCTGGTGTATATTATTTTGCTATTTTAGTTATAGAACGAAGGGAATAATGGTGAAAGTTATAAATTGAATTGTACAATTCTTAATGAGGCTTGAATTTTGTTTGTGGTTTATGCTCCATTTGTTGAAGATATAGATTTCGTTGGAGATGTGTTTTTATTATTTGGATATCTGAATTTTAACGTAATGATTGGGGATATTTAAATGTGGTATTGGAGCTTTTATTGGATAACTATTCAAGAGTAAAAGGGAAAAATGGTGGAAGAGTACTAAAATTGAATTGTACAATGCTTAATGAGGTTTGAATTTTGTTTTAAGATGGTGGTTTATGTGACTAATATGATGATAGATGTGAAGTTAGTTGATATTTGGTGAAGGTTTATCTCTATAGAGAAAGTTTTTTTTTTCATCTTTTTTTTCCATGCTACAATTTTTTTTAAGAATTGATTATTGTTTAAGAATTTTTGATAGATAATGTTACTAACTTTACTAATTTTTTATATTAAGTTTGAGTTAAATATATGTTTCATCTTAACTCCGTTTGTTAAATATATGCATTTAAGTTTGATTTAAATATGTTTTTTAAGTCTGATATCTTAGTATTAATTACTTTTCTTTTTGTTAGTATTTTAATCGGTTATGTTTTTGTTTTTTTTTTGTAAGTGGGTTTTTCTTTTTCTCACATATATTATTAACTTTATTAATTCTTCACTCTTTATTTTAGGGGGGAAAGGGGGATTGGACTAATTTGAGTTGGGTTATTAATGTGTAATAATTATTGGGGAGGGTATAGTTTATTTAGATTACTGATACTGTATTGTAATTTTATTATTTTATTCTTAATTTTTTTAATGTAATCCTATATGTTATTCATGTTATAAAATCTTAAATAAAGTTTAAAAAAAAATTCAAAAAGAGGCCATGGCCTGGCTGGTGGGGATCTTTGAGGATAGAGGCTGCTTTTTTAAGACACCACCTCATGTCGATGTCCTCGATGGCGTGAAGTCTGGTGACTGTGGTGTTGCAGAGTTAACAACCTTCTGGAGTTTATTCTCATCCTGAAAGTTGCAGAATTGTAAGGTTTATGCATGTTTTATGCAAGATCTTACATTTCAACTCTTCTTCATATTCTCCCCAGTTTTGTCATGTTTGCACATTCTTCATGTCGTTTAACAACCTGAATTGCACTCAGCACTCCCAAAGTGGTCTGAGTGATGTCCAACAATGTCAGCATATCCTGCTTCAATATCAATGCTTTGACTATATAGTCCAATGTTTTTGTTAGTTTTGTTTCTGAAATTATTTTATATCAGTCTTATAATCAACTATAATTAAATATAATTACTTCCAGCTCTTTGATTTTTCTAATCCTAATTAATTGAAACCCCAAGCCTTCAAACTCAATGGATGGCACTTCATCCAACAGCAAGACAACAATCCAAAAAACTACTGTTAAAGCAACAAAGGAGTTTTTCCAAAGCTAAAAACTGGAAAATTCTTGAATGGCCAAGTCAGTTATCTGATCTAAATCCAATGCTGAAGAGAAAACTGAAGGGAAAAAGCCCCTGAAACAACCAGGAGTGGAAGATGGCTGCAGTAGAGGCCTGGCAGAGCATCACCAGAGAAGAGGGATTATAGGGAGTGAGGTCGAAAGTTAAAAGATAGGACCTCGAGGGTGGTAATCTCTGGACTGCTGCTTGTGCCATGTGCTAGACGGTACTAATAGGAAGATATGGCTGATGAATGCGTGGCTAAGGAGTTGGTGCAGAGGGCAGGGCTTCAGATTCCTAGATCATTGGGATCACTTCTGGGGAAGGTCACACCTCTGTAACGAGGATGGGCTGCACAGAAACTGGAAGGGGACCAATATCTTGGCAGGAGGGTTTGCTAGAGCTGTTGGGGAGGGTTTAAACTAGTTTGGCAGGGGGAGGGAATTCAAAATGAGAGTGCAGAGAATAGGACGGTAGCAAGATAGGGAATTACAACAGGGAGAGAAATAAATAGTGAAGTTACTCAATAACAACAGAAAGAAAAGGCAGGTGAGCAGGCAGGAAAAAGTGCTGTACAAAAAGAATATGGACATACAATTTCGGTATCAGGTTTAAGGGCACTCTATTTAAATGCACGTAGCATTACAAACAAAGGGGATGACCTGGTTGCTCAGATTCAACTGAAAAACTATGACATTGTAGCCATTACTGAAACGTGGCTCAATGAGGGGTGTGATTGGGAGCTCAATATCCATGGTTACACAGTCCATAGGAAAGATAAGCAGGTGGGTAGAGGAGGAGGGGAGGTTCTGATGATCAAAAATGACATTAAATCAATAGAAAGAAGGGACATAGGGTCAAAGAGATAGAATCATGATGGGTTGAATTAAGAAATGTCAAGGGTAAAAAGACCATATTACCAGTTATATACAGGCCCCCAAACAATAGCTGGGAAGTGGATAATAAGCTACAGCAGTAAATACAGAGGGCATGGCACAAGGATAACGTCAAAATAATTATGGGGATTTTAACATGGCAGGGGATTGGGAGAGACAGGAAAATACTGGAAGCCAGGAGAGAGAGTTTGTAGAAAACCTAAGAGATAGCTATTTTTAACAGCTTGTTGAGAAGCCCACCAGAGGATCTGCAGTTCTGGATTATGTCATGCGCAATGAACCCAAGGTCGTTAGGGAGTTAAAGGTTATAGAACCTCGAGGAAGCAGCGATCGTAACATGTTTGAATTTAATTTAAATTTGAAAAAGGAAAAAAATTTAATTGGATGTATCAATTTTTCAGTGGAATAAAGGAAATTACACTGGTATGAGAAAGTAAATGGCGCAATTAAAGAGGGAAAGCAAAATAACTGGAGGATCAGACCAGGACTGGAAGATATTTTTGCAAGTAGTAAAAGACATGCAAGATAGATATAATCCAAGGAAAAATAAATTTGTCCATGGAAAGATGGTACCATTGTGGCTAACAAAAGAGGTGAAGGCTAAGATAAAAGCAAAGGAGAAGGCAGACAAGGAAGCTAAAATTAGTGGGAAATCAGAGGGCTGGGATTCCTTTCGACGCTTACAGAAAGAGACAAAGAAAGTCATTCGGAAAGAAAAGATGAGCTATGAAAGAAGATAAACTAACAATATTAAAAGCAATATTAAGAATTTTTTCAAATATATAAGAAATAAAAGAGACGTGTTGACATAGGACCGATAGAAAACGATGCTGGGGAAATTGTAATGGGTTATAAAGAGATGGCAGAGGAACTTAATCAGTATTTTACGTCTCTTCATCGTGGAAGACATTAGTAATATCCCGGACAGTCAGAGGCTTAAGGGAGTAGAGTTAGATTCAGTTAGAGTTACTAGAGAAATTGTGCTAGACAAACCAAACAGATTAAAGATTGATAAATCTCCCAGACCAGATAAGGTGCATCCGCGGGTTTTGAAAGAGGAGGCTATGGAGATTGTAGATCCGTTGGCGATGATCTTCCAGAAATCGATAGACTCTGGAGTGATGCCAGAGGATTGGAAGGTCACAAATGTGGTTCTGCTGTTTAAGAAAGGTGGGAGACAGAAAAAAAAATTTAAACTATAGGCTGATTACTCTGATGTTGGTGGTTGGGAAGATATTAGAGTCGATCCTTAAAGATGAGGTGATGAAATACCTAGAGATGCATGACAGGATAGGTCCAAGTCAGCATGGTTTTTTAAAGGGTAGATCCTGCCTGACTAACCTATTAGAGTTTTTTGAAGAAATCTCAAGGATAAACAAAGGAGAGGCCGTGGATGTTATCTATTTAGATTTTCAAAAGACTTTCGATAAGGTGCCGCATATTAGGCTGCTAAATAAGATGAGGGCCCATGGAATTACAGGGAAGTTATTAAACTGGATAGAAAAGTAGCTGATAGGCAGGAAGCAAAGGGTTGAAATTAAGGGTTCCCATTCTGGATGGTTGCATGTAACTAGTGGTGTTCCACCGGGGTCGGTATTGGGGCCGCTGCTGTTTACAATTTATATTAATGACTTGGATTGTGGTACGAATGGTTTTGTGGCCAAATTTTCAGATGACACCAAGATAGGTGGCGGAGTAGGAAGTGTAGTAGAAACCGTAAAGTTGTAGAAGGATATAGAGAGATTAGGAGATTGGTCAAAATTATGGGAGATGAGATTTAACACAGAGAAATGTACAGTTGTACATTTTGGCAGTGGAAATAAACAGGCAAAATACTATGTGGATGGGGTGAAAATTCTGCCCTCGGATGTGCAAAGGGACTTGGGTGTACTCGTGCAGGGAAACCTAAAAGTTAATGACCAGGTGGGATTGGTAGTGAAGAAAGTGAATGCCATGTTGGCATTCATTTCAAGAAGAATAGTGTATAAGAAAAAAGAGGTGTTGAAGGTGTTGATGAGGCTCTATGGGGCACTGGTGAGACCTAATTTGAATACTGTGTGCAGTTTTGGGCCCCCTATCTTAGAAAGGATGTGATGTTGTTGGAGAGGGAGCAGAGGAGATTTACTAGGACGATACCCAGAATGCAAGGGCTAATGTACGAGGAACGTTTGGGAGCTCTTGGGTTGTATTCATTGGAGTATAGGAGAATGAGAGGAGATCTCATATAGGCATTTCATATTTTGAAAGGTTTAGATAGGGTGGATGCGGGTAAGATGTTTCCCTTGGTGGGTGAATCGAGGACAAGGGGTCATAGTCTGAAAATTAGAGGTCATCCATATAAAACAGAGATTAGGAAGAACTTCTTTAGCCAGAGGATCGTGGATCTGTGGAACTCAGTGCTGCATACAGCACTGGAAGCTAGATCACTAGGAGCATTTAAACAAGAAATAGACAAGTATCTCATAAGTGAGGGCATCAAGGGATATGGGTAAAAGGCCGGAAATTGGAACTAATGTAGAATAGCTTAGTGTAGATTTACGGAACAGAATCGATGGGCCTAGTGGCCTGCTTCTGTTCCTTTGTCTTGTGATCTTGTGAAGATACTCAGCACCTGGTGATATTTATGAATCACAGACTTTGAGGTCATTGGGTAGACAACAAAGTACTAAACGTGACTACTTTAATATACATACCATTGCTATTTCCAAAATATTATGGTGCCCTAAAATAAGAGGATTGTGTACAAAAAGTGCTGACATTTCTACAAAGTCAAACCAACATGTCAACATACATAATGTTTGGGACAAAGGCACTTTTTTCCATTTTTTGCCACTGTGCTCGACAACTTTAATTTGTAATCAAATAATTCACATGCAATTAAATTGCACATTTCAGATTTTATTCAAGGTTATTTATATACATTTTGATTTGATCATGTAGAAATTAGAGCTCTTTTTCTACATAGTTCCCTCATTTCAGGGCAACATGTTGTTTGGGACATTTGGCTTCACAGGTGTTTGTGGATACTCAGCAGATATGTTTAATTGCTTCATTGGTACAGGTATAAGAGAGCTTGGCTTGTTTCTAAGCCAGGGATGGGCAACCTTTTTAAAAAAAACCTCACATTCCACCTTAAGTATTCATAAGTATGCCATAAGTGCTCTGTGATTAGTAAGGGTTTGAAAACCACTGTTTTAATTCTACCTAATTGAGTCGTTATGTGCATGATTTCATAACTCCAAAGGAAATGGACCAATGGCATTTTTTCTCAAGGAAAATATTTCAGTAACAATTGGGACTAGAGCAGTGGTTCTCAACCTTCCCTTCCTGGTGTAGTTGGCCGAGCAGCCGCAAGGACAAACAGGCCAAATTGCTGCAACACACAGCCAATCCAAGATGATACGGCTCCCCTTCACTGCTGAGAATGAGCCTGCGTAGCAGCCATCTGGCCGGAGAGTGACACGATGGCATCACTTCTGGAAGTCCGGGGTGGGGGGGGGGGAAACATATCACTTCCGGAAGTCAGAGGGTACATCACCGGGAGTGGGCAGGCCAGCGCACCCATGCAGGGAATTCAAACCAGTAAAGCCAGTCTTTGTTTTACACTCACCTTGTGTGGATGTCTCTTTATTTGGCAGCGCTGCCACAGCAGACGCTACACCACTCTCGTACAACCTTAAGCAATCCCTTACCAATCACAGAACACTTGAGGCATAAGGAATACTTAAGGTGCATAGGGAATACTTAAGGTGAAATGTGAGTTTTAAGAAAAGATTGCCCACCCCTGTTCTAAGCTTTTGATCGCCTTTGATGTCTGTAGTTGCCTATTTTCAACATGAGGACCAGAGTTGTGCCAATGAAAGACAAAGAAGCCATTATAAGGCTGAAAAACAAAAATAATACCGCAAGAGACATCATCCAAATCATAGGTTTACCAAAATCAACATCACTAAGAAGAAAGAGCACACTGCTGAGCTCTATAATCACAGAAGTACTGATATTAAAGGAACACTTGCACTGCTGATGACAGAAGAATACTCATCATAATGAAGAAAATTTCCCAAAAGTACATCTGACAGATCAGAAACACTCCTCAGGAGCCAGGTGTAGATATGTCATTGACTACTGTCTGTAGAATGACTTCCTGAAAAGAAATACAGATGCTGCAGTGTTCCACTAGTTAGCCACTGAAATATTACAGTATTTAAAAGAGCCTGCAGAATTCTGGAAAAAAGTCTTGTGGACAGATGAGACCAAATTTAACCTGTATCAGTGTGATGGCAAGTGCAAAATGCAGAAGTGTAAAAGAATTGTCTATGATCCAAAGCATACCACCTTTGCCATGGTTTGCATTTTGCAGTGTAGCCTCTGCATTTCTTTTCATGAATTCTTCCATGGACATTAGTCATTGATATATCCACACTTGCCTCTCAAAGAATGTTTCTGATCTGTCGGACATGCGTTTGAAGATTTTTCTTCATTCTGATGGAAATTCTTCTGTCATCAGCAGTGGAGATCTTCCTTGGAATACCAGCCCCTTTACAATAACTGACCTCACCAGTATGCTCTTTCTTCTTAAAGATGTTCCAAACAGTTGATTTTAGTAATCCTGAGGTTTGGGCAATATCACTTACTGTTTTATTCTTGTTTACCAGCCTCATAATGGCTTCTTTGACTTTCGTTGGCACATGTCTGGTCCTCATGTTAAAAAATGACATCTACAGGCTCCAAAGGTGATCAAAAGCTTAGAGACAAGCCTAGCTCTCTTCTACCTGCACCAATGAAGCAATTAAACATAACAGAATAATCACAAACACCAGTGAACACAAATTTCCAAAACATTATGATGCCCTGAAATGAGGGGACTATGTAGAAAAAGTGCTGTAATTTCTTCATGATGAAACTAAAATGTTTACAAATATCCTCAAATAAAATCTGGAATGTACACTTTAGTCACATGTGAATTGCTTGATTATAAATTTAAAACTGTTGAGCACAGGGGCAAATAAAAGGAAAAAATGTTGGTCCAGACATTATGGAGGGTGCTGTATTTACCCTTAAATCTATCAGCTTGCCAACCACCATCTCTCTGGTGATTGTGACTGCACTCAAGTCTCTTCCCTGACACCCTTGAATGTTCAGTATACTCCTAATATCTTCCACAATGAAGGCTGATTCAAACTTCAGTCCTTCAACTTGTCTCCCATTACATTTTATCCAAGCATCATTTCTATCAAACCAATATCTACTCTTGCTTCTTCTTTTCTCTTAAAAAGCTTTAAAAAGCTTTGTGTCCTTTTTGATTTTATTTCCTAGCCTCTTTTTTTAGTTCTTCTTTTCCATCTAAATGACCTTCTCAGCTGCAGTTTTAAAACTGTACAGTTTTAAAAGCTTCTAAGCCCTCTATTTACCCACTAAATTTTGGTACCTTGCTTATTCTTTCTTCTGCTTTGGGTTTGATTTTTCTTGTCAGCAACAATGGTGTAATTTTTCCATTCAAATATTTATTATTTTTTGGAATACAGCTGTCCCACACTTTCCTTATTTATCACAGAATCTCCAGCTATTGCTCCTCTGCCACTTTCCCTGCTAGTGTGCCTTTCCAATCAACTTTGCCAATTCCTTTCTCATACCTCTGTAGTCCCCTTTATTCCATTGGGGAATAATTCCACCTCTGATTTTAATTTTTCAAATTGCAGGGCAAATTCTAGCATATTACTGCCTCCCAAGGCTCCGCTTACCTTCAGCTCTCTTATCAACTCTGGTTCATTACACAATACCCAATCCTGAATTCCCTGGTCAGCTCAGCCACAAGCTGTTCTTAAGAAGCCATCCTGAAGGTATTCGATAAATTCCTTCTCTTGGGATACTGAATCCCAAGAGAATCAACTTGATTTTCCCAATCAACCTGCATATTGAAATCCCCCTGATTATTGTTGCATTCCCCTTTTTTCATGCCTTTTCTGTGGTTTCATTAGGCACATTCTGGCTACTATTTGGAGGTCTGTATACATTTCTCATCAGTGTCTTTTTACCCCCACAGGCATTTGCGGTCTTCTGAAACATGTCTCTTCTTGCCAAAGACTGAATTCCATTTAACCGAATGCAGGTATCCACCATGCCCCTGTCACCCTACAGGATTGATCCTCCATTGTAAACTCTCACCATGGCCCTGATGACATACAGGACTGAACCTTTCACGCAGGCCTCCACCTCGGCCCCTGTAGCCTACAAGACCAAGCCTCCATTGCAAACTCCCACCATGGCCATGGCAGCCTACAGGACTGAATCTCCATCACAAATTCCCACTCTGGTGGACTACAGGACTGAATATCTGTAACAAATTCTCACCCTGGCGGCCTACAGGACCAAACCTCTCACACAGGCCTTCACCTCAGCCCCGTGACCAACAGGACAGAGCCTCCAGTGCAAACTCCCTCTGTGGCCCTGGCGGCCTACAGGACCGAACCCCCGACGTGAAATCCTACCATGACCTCGGCGGCCTACATGACTGAGCCTCAAATGCAAATTCTCCTCCTGGCCATGACGTTCACAAGTCTAAGCCTCAGATGAGAACTTTCTGTCTCTGGCCCCACTCACTACCCCCCCTCCCTTGGATGCTTCCTTCCCTCTATCTCCTGCACCCCATCCTTCCCCTACCCCAACACCCTTCATCCCTTTGACCCTCTCTGCAACCACTGCCTGGTCTTTACCATCCCTTCCAACCTTCAGAGACAGAACGCTCTGTCCTCAGTAGAGGCCTCACCTTCGTCACTCTTCGTCTATAACTCAATGAGTTCTTCACTCGCCATGATGCCAAACTCTTCTTCTGTTGGCTCTTATTTTGTACTCACTTCTCCAACCAGGATTCTCCACTCTCCCCCCCTCCCTCCCCCACTACAGACTCCTCCCACCTTGAACGTTTTCCTCCTGGACACCTCATTCCTGCTTTCTATCTGTTTCTGGACCTTTACATTTCTGAATGCCGCTATGACATCAACCATCTTGATTTCCCCACTGCCCTCACTCATTCCAATCTCACCTCATCAAAGCGCCTTGCCCTCCACTCTCTCTGCCCTAACTCTAACTTCACCATCAAAGGTGCTATTGTGGTGGTGCACTGATCTCTATCTGGCCAAAGCCAGACAACCACTCTCAAACATCTCGTCTTACTTATCCCTCCAAAAGTACCCCATTAATACTCACTAAAAGTATTCTCTCGAGCACCATCTCTGAACTCATAACTTTTGGCTATCTCCCTATAGTCTCCAACCACATTGTTTCCAAACTCCACACTGCCTGGTTCTACCTCCTACCAAAGATCTACAAACCTAATTGTCACAGTAGATCCACTGTTTTTGCATGCTCCTGCCCCACCGAACTGGTATCCGCTTACCTCAACTCCATTTTTGTCTCTCCTGGTTCAGCCCCTCTCCAGCTACATCTGTGATACTTCACATGGCCTCAACAACTTCCAGTTCCCTGAACTTAACTGCTTCATCAAACCATGGACATTCAATTTCTATACACCTCCATCCCCATACTGAAGATCTCAAAGACCTTCGTCTCTTTCTCGACAACAGACCCAACCTGTCCCTCTCCACCAACACCCTTCTCCAGCTGACAGAACTTGTCCTCATCCTCAATAACCTCCTTTGACTCAACCCACTTCCTCCAAGTCAAAGGGGTAGTCATGGGCCCCATCTATGCCTGACTTTTTGTTGGCCACACTGAGAAATCCATGCGGTGCATTTAGTGTAATGGATGGTTAGAGCAATGCTGTTACAGCACCAGTGATTTGTGTCTGCATGGGTTTCCTCCCACCATTCAAAATGTACCGGGGGTTGTACGTCAAATGGGTGGCAAAAGTTCATGGGCTGAATTAGCTTGTTATGATGCTGTATGTTGAAGATAAAAGCTACAAGCCTCCATAGGCAAGGATCCTCAATTCTTCCTCCACTACATTGACAGCTATTTTGGTGCTGCCTCATGCACCCATGATGAGCTCATCGACTTTATCCACTTTGCTGCCAACTTCCACCCCAATCTCAAATTCACTTGGTCCATCTCTAGCAACACTTTTCTTTTCCTCGATCTCTCGGTCTCCATCTTAGGAGACGAGCCCTCAAGAGACATCTTCTACAAACCCACCAACTCCCACAGCTACCTCATCTACATCTCCTCTCACCCTGTCCCCTGAAAGGATTCCATTCCTTTCTCTCAATTCCTCTGTCTCTGTTGCATCTGCTCCCAGGACAAGGTCTTCTATGTCAGGAAATCTGAGAAGTTCTCCTTCGTCAAAAAAAAATGGCTTCCACTCTACCACCACTAACTCATCCCTCACCTGCATATTCTCCATTAACTGCACATCTGCCTTGTCCCACTCCACTCCCATGCACAACAAGGACAGGATTCCCCTTGTCCTCACTTAACTCCACACCAGCCTCCGCATCCAACATATCATCATCCACCATTTCTGCCACCTACTGCATGATCCCCCAACAGACATGACTTCCCTTCTCCTCCCCTCTACGCCATCTGCAGGGACCACTCTCTCCATGAGTTTATCGCCACTCCTCCCTTCCTACCAATCACCCCACTTAACACCTACCCCCGTGACCACAGGAGATGCTCCACTTGTCCACGTGCCCTCACGTCCTGGACACTATCATTCAGAGCCCCTATCATCTACTGCATCCAGTGCACCCATTGTGATCTCCAGTACATCAGAGAGACTGAACACAAACTGGAAGATCTCTCTGTGGCCACCCATTTCAATTCCCTGCCCCAATGCCTTGCCGACATGTCTGTTCTTGGTCTCATGCCAGACTTGAGACCACCTGCAACTTGGAGGAACAACATCTCATATCCCAGCTGGATGGTATTAATATTGACTTCTTCAGTTTCCATTAGCCTATTGACAGCCTATCCTTTCTCACAATCTCACTACACAGTGTATCTTCTGACTTATTTACTGCCCTCTCATTCTGGTTCCCATCCTCCTGCCAAACAAGATTAAACCCTCCCCAACAGCTAAAGTAAACCTGCCTGCCAAAATATTAGTCCCCGTCCTTTTCAAGTGCAACCCATCCTTTTTCTACAGGTCACATTTTACCCAGAAGAGATCCCAATGATCCACAAATCTGAACCCCTGCACTTACTCTTCAACCACTATTTATCTGCAATACCTTCTTATTCCTGCCCTCACTGGTGCAAGGCATTGGTAGCAATCCATAGAATACCAACCTTGAGGTCATGCTTTTTAGCTTCCTTCCTATCCCCATATATTCCCTCTTTAGGACCTCATATTTTTTCCTATCTACGTCATTGGTACCAATGTGGACAATGACGTTTGACTGCTGTTACAAGCCCAGAGGACACCAAAACCCAGCAGCAATAGATATTCACCAAGACAAATGGTTACTTAAACAAAAGTTGCCTTTATTTATCTTTAAACATGAAAACAGGATCACACTTTAACTTATCACTATTAACTACTTAACCCACTTCTAATTCTAAGTGAGCATGTATGTAATGTGTGTGTAAGTTTAGAAAAGTTCTTTGATTCACAGTCCAATCTCACTTCTCATTCCTCCAAGTTCACTGATTACAGGCAATTCTTACACTGTGCACAGAATTTAACATTACGAAGTTCACCAGGCTTTGGTGCTTGAAAGGTAAATGGTTACCACTCAGGAAGGTTCTTGTTGGTTTTCAGACAAAGATTTGTTGTTCCTGGACACAAACTGATTAATTTTAATCAGCCACTCCACTGTCTTGCCAAAGAAACTTGCCCCATCAGAGTTTTCCAGATGATATCTTCTTTCTTTCAAGTCACCACAGAGTTCCTTTTTGTTTCTCTTATTTCAAGTAAAATATTAGGCAGCCAATCTTCTCCTCTTGTATGGACCATAAGGGCTTTTGACCAGGCTGAACTAAGCACTCACAACCCGTCTTCAAAATGGGGTTTTTCAACAAGCTCGCCAGCTTGTCATGTTCCAGTTCCAGCTGCTGCTGCTGAACTGCATTTTCTCCCTCTCTCTCTCTAACAGAGAAAAACCTGTTTTACTCTCTCTGCTTGCAAAACCACATGACCCTCTTAGAGCAGCAAGCAGCACTCAGAGGCTTCGAACCTAATCCTTCAAGTTCTTTCATCTGTTGCTTTTCAAAACAATAATCCATTAGTGAAGTCTTTTGGGCACTTCCCAAAGCTTTTGCAAAGGTATTTGGAGTCCATTTGCAAATGCCACTGTGACATACTTGGGTCATGTAGTTGGTCATGGTGAAGTTGCATCTATTCAAGCTGAGGTGAGTGAAATTTCTGAGTTTCCTATTCCCAATGGCAAGAAAGCAGTGAGAAGGTTTTTGGAAATGGCAGGATATTCTAGGAAATTTTGCTGAGGTTGCTCTTCCTTTAACCAATCTTTTGAAGAAAGGGGAGAAATTTGTGTGGACTAAAGTTTGTCAGACAGCTTTGGAAAATTTAAAGGAGATGCTATGCCATTACCATTTTCTTTAGCATTGGATGCCAGTGAAGGAACAGCAGGTGCAGTTTTATTACAAAAACATAATGAAATTGACCACACAGTTGCTTACTTTTGAAAAAAAATTCAATGTACATCAAAGGAACTATTCCACTATTCAGAAGGAACTGTTGTCTATATTTTCTCTACAGAATTTTGATGTATATCTCAGTACCTCTCATGAACCAATTGTGATATTTACTGATCACAATACTCTGGTGCTTTTGAATAAAATAAAGAATAAAAACAGAAGATTGTTAAACTGGAGTTTAATATTACAAGAATATAATCTGCAAATTAATCATATCAGTGGTACAAATAATGTGATAGCAGATTTTTTGTCAGGATGTTAAAATTGATCATGTATAGAAATATATACTCTCAACATTACTTTATTATAACATCATATATTGTATATTGTTATCTCTTTAGTGATTTTAAAGACAGTTTAATTATAACTGAATCTTAACTCAAGAGTTAAAATTCCTTTGAAGGGAGAAAATGTGACAGAATACAGAAAGGTTTTTGGGAGATAAATTGGGGCAGGTTTATTAATGTTGGTCACATACAAACATTTTAAAATAGATCCTATTTAAAATACTGGAGCTCTGCCCATGCTAGACATAGGGCCCCAGAGCCTTTGCAAAAGCTTTGGAGAGTGCCCAAGAGACTTCACTAATGGATTGTTGTTGACAGAAAGGCAACAGATAAAAGAACTTGTCGGAGCCGCATTCTGTCTGGAGAGGTACCTGAGAGAGAGAGAGAGAGAGAGAGAGAGAGAGAGAGAGAGAGAGAGAGAGAGAGAGAGAAAGAGAGAGAGAGACAGAGACAGAGACAGAGAGGCAGAGAGAGACAGACAGACAGACAGATCAGCTCTACAGCTTTAGTCAGCAGCAGCAACTTTGACTGGAACAGGACAAGCTGGCAAGCTTGTGGAAAACCACATTTGGAAGACGGGTTGTGAGTGCTTAGTTCAGCCTGGTCAAAGCCCTTGTGGTTCATGAAAGAAGAGAAGAACTCTGTGGTGACCTGAAAGAAAGAGGCTATCATCTGGAGAAACTTGATGGGGCAAATTTCGTCAGCAAGACACTAAAGTGGCTGATTAAAAAGAAATCAGTTGTGGGTGTCCTGAAACAACAAATCTCTCTCTGAAAACCGACAAGAACCTTCCTGAGCAGTAATCATTTACCTTTCAAGCACCAAAGCCTGGTGAACTTTATAAATATTAAATTCTGTGCACAGTATAAGAATTGCCTGCAACCAGTAAACGTGGAGGAATGAGAAGTGAGATTGGACTGTGAATCAAAGAACTTTTCTGAACTTACACCCACATTACATACATGTGTGCTTAGAATTAGAAGGAGGTTAAGTCAGGTTAGTTAAGTCAATAGTGATAAGTTAAAGTGTGAATCTGTTTTCATATTTAAAGATAATTAAAAGCAACTTTTGTTTAAGTAACCATTTGTTGTGGTGATTATATATTGCTGCTGGGCTTTGGGGCCATCTGGGCTCATAACCCTATGTACAATGGGAGCTTCTTGTAATGGCGTCTGCTATCAGCCAAGCTCTGTTTTTAACTGCCATGCCTCATGGGGACTCATGCATGCGCAGTAGCGCTGTGGTGAGTACAGTAGCTGCAGTGCAATTGCAGTGGGTAAAGAGCAAAGACAGCCAGTCCAGTTTAGACCTGATATTTTGAGTTGGGCTTACAAATATGCCCAGCGCATGTTATGTAGTAGCCACTGGTGGAAGTGGATGCCTGGGGTGCTTCAACCTGAGAGGATGTGCCATCCATGGTCTCAGGATTGCAGCCAATTGTTTCATGGGCTGTTCCTGAGGAAGCTTTGCCTACCCTGGGTTAACATTCCAGATCCTGGTATACAGTCTCATCAGGAATGGTTTGAGATGGGGCTGGCTCCCTTATGGGTAGGATGTGTCGATGGTTTCTCCGATACACCCTTCCTTCTGATTTTACCAGGCAGCTCCTTTCGACTATGCCCATGCTGTCGTAACCCTGTGGAGTCTGCATCCTTATGACTTGCCCTTCAGCTAATGGCTCGAGCGGTCAGCTGTTGTATCACCTTTTTGTGTTAGTCTCCTGTTTAGTAGCTGAGACAATTTCTTGTGGGTCCTTTGGCTGGGGCTCCAGGAGCCTCCCTGCCAACGGCAGGGTTGTCTGCATCTGCCTGGACACGTCTTTGTGCTGGAGAGCTCAATGTAGCATCGCGAGGGATGTTCCTTAGGTTCAGCAGATTGAGGAACACATCTGTCTTCTCCCTGTGAGACTTCAACATGTGCTCTTTTGTGCTCCTCACAGCTCTTTCAGCCAACACATTTGACTGTAGGTACTCCAGGCTGCTAGTGATGTGGTTGAAATTCCATGTTGCTGCAAAGTGCCTAAATTTCTCACTGGTAAACTGTGTGCCATTGTCAGATAGCAAAGTGTGAGGTGCTCCATGCACAAAAAAGTGCCTCTTCAACTTAGTAATGACTGCCAAAGCGGTGATGTCAGGTTAAAGGTCTAACTCAAACCATCCAGAGTATGAATTGATAAGTTCCAAATACTGCTGACTGTGCCATTTGAAGATGTCTGTTGCCATGGTTGACCAGGGGAGGTCTGGCACCGGTGGAATTGCAGCAGCTCTTTCTGCTGGTGAGGCCTGGTGCTGTTGCACACTGAGCAAGCTTTTACCTCCTGGTCTATGTCTTTGGTCATCCCTGCTCAAAAAAACTATGGCTCAAGTCCTGCATTTGGTTGCTTCTGCACCAGGGTGCCCTCTGTGCAGGATGCTGACATAGATGTTTTGCAGTGAACTCAGGACTTCTGCTCTCAGGCCCTCCATTATGATTCCATCATCGATCCGTAATTCATCCCAGAATGGGAAATAGGGTTGTACCTCAGGTAGCAGTCTGTGTTGCTTGTCTGGCCAGCCACCCTTGATAAAAGTGCCCAGGGTCCTCAAAGTTGCATCTTCAGTCATGTGCTGTCTCAGCTCCTCCAACTGGGATGAGGAGATGTGCATTACTGTCATTGTATCAAAAGTGCCCTCTTCTTCAGCTTGCTGGATCATGCATTTTCTGGGAGCATGGGATAACGTGTTGGCTAGTGCATTTCTTTTCTGCACTTGTAATCTAAAGTCAAGGTGCATTTTTGAAGCTTGAGCATTATTCCCTGTAATCATGCAGGGGCTCCGGGAATTGGCTTCTTCAGAATTGTGACCAGAGGTAAATGGTCAGTCTCTATGGTCACTGGCCAACTATAGATGTAGTCGTTGAATTTTAAGCAGGCAAAAACTACTGCCAACAACTCCTTCTCTATTTGGGCATACCTGGTCTCAGTGTTGGTGAGTGATCTGGATATGAAAGCTACTGGTTTTCCATTTTGCAGGCATGCTGCAACCAGACCATATTGTAATGCATCAAAGGTTAGCAAGACAGGTCTTCTTTTGTCGTAGTTCGATAGAACAGGTGGGCATGGCATTTGCCTTTTTAATACGTCGAATGTGTTTTGTTGTTACTTATGCCAGGACTAGGCTGCGTCTTTGAACGTCAGCTGCCTTAGTGGAGCAGTAAGATCACTGGAGTTTGGGATGAATTTGCTCAGGTAGTTGACCATGTCCAGGAAACATTGTTGTGCTGTCACATCTGTCAGTACAGTACTTTCATTTGTATAAAAGAAAATTCATTTATTTTCTCTGATAAAATATTTGTTCGCATGTGTATTATTTGTCTGTATATGTGTTAAGTCCAGTTGTGTGTCTGCATGTTTCGCCCCGATGATCAGAGAATCCTGTTTTGTTGAGTTGTACTTGCACAATGTCAATAAACTTCACGACTTGAAAAAGAGCTTTTGGCACATTGGCCCTCGTAAATCAAAGTATTGAACATAGGAATTTGGATGATATGGTAAATTTGTATAAGACATTGGTGAAGTCACATTTGGAGTATTGATGTGCAGTTTTGGTCATCGAACTACAGGAAATATCAATAAAATTGAAAGACTGCAGAGAAGATTTACTAGGTGTGGTGATACAACCACTACATTGGCCACACTCCTACCAGCCTACTGCAGGGGGCAACCACTGTACCTGCAAGTAGGCAACCTGGGAGGCTGGCCCCACCGGCCCGTATAAAGGCTCGAGCTGGCCCCTTCGGGGACAGTCAAAAACATGGAGTCAGCAAGATACTGAGACTGGTGTGTACGAATTTAAGCTAATTAAAGCCCGTGTACAGTCCTGTGGAGTCTGCATCAGAATTATTCACACAGCAGCACTCACACAAGGATGTTGCCGGAACCTGAGGAACTGAGTTACAGGAAAAGGTTAAACAGGTTAGGACTTTATTCCCTGGAGAACAGAAGAATGAGGGGAGATTTGAGAGAGATATACAAATTATGATGAGTAGAGATAGAGTAAATGCAAGTAGCCTTTTTCCACTGAGGTTACGTGAGATACACACCAGAGGATATGGGTTAAGCGTGAGGGGGAGTTTTTTCACACGGAGTGGTAGGAGTATGGAACGACCTGCCAGCTGAAGATGTGAATGCGGCTCAATTTTAACATTTAAGAAAAATTTGAACAGTTATGGAGGGATGTGGAACAGGTGCAGGTCAGTGGGACTAGGCAGAATAATAGTTTGGCACAGATTAGAAGGCCTCAATGGCCTGTGCTGTAATGTTCAATGATCCTAAATAGATGTTTAGGCCTGGCTAAACTAAAAAGAAAGAAAAGTCTGGTCAACAGAGATCAGTAAAGGTACAGAGATAAGTATTCACTTAAAAATAGGTGCATAGCTACAAGAAGAAATTACTAGCTTTATTATCAATTTGTCAAAACATAACAAAATATAATTACTTTAAAAATACTGGTTTACTACAAAATCAAGAACAAAATAATCTTCAGCTATTCTACACCATTTAATATAATTGCCAATTACTGTTTCAATTCACAACAATTGAGAAGCGGAAGACATCAATTACATTTCAGACCAAATCAGCAAATGAGAAGTACATATTAATCTTCAGTTATTATAAGTGAGATATTCAGTGTTTGAGGAAAATCATAATTGTATTGTATCACAAATTTTATTTTAGAGATGTAACTATATTTTAATTGTCACTCTTTTCTCTTTAGATTATCCAATTTATACTGGTTCTCATATATTTGATTTTGTTTTAGGCATTGCTGCTTTAATTGATAAAACAAAGAGTTGCTTTAAATATTCTCCATTCTCACATTTTGCAACAAACTGTTGCATGATGGATATAACTCCAGGTATTGTACTTTTGCTCTCAATAAATACAATGGAAGAGATTGAAGATCTAAAAGATCTAAAAGATCATGCCAACAAAATACAGGCAAACCTCGCTATACGTTACTTCAATCAACGTGCAATTCAGTTACCGCGATTTGGAGAAGTGCATCCATTTCCTGTTTTATGCACATTATTACGCAGTAATAGCAAGATCTTTCTGGAAATTTCTGGAAAACTTGAGTTATAAGTGAACGGCCATAAATTAAATGTGCAAATGACAGTCAGACTCAGTGTGTACTCCCTACTAAAAATTGATAAAATAAATGTAGAAAAGAATCTGGCAGTGATGCTAAAAAGAAAAGCAATTACCCAGTACTTGAGAAGAAAAAATTGAAGTTATTAAATGACATAAAGACTGTGCTACCAATCAACCACATTAGACAAGGATCTGTGATTAATAGGCTTTAATCACCTTTAGATGTCAGCATATTTTACATGTTGCTGGCCCGGTTCCAAGGATGGTACTGAGGGAGGGGTTTGGGCGTAACAGCCTTTATGGGAATAACCGGGAGAGAGGAATCACAGGTTCAGGGGAAGGTCAGCCCGTAAGTATATACATACAATATACATAGTGGTAGTATGCAGTGGTAGCTCCACATTCACCCCTTCTTTTAAAATAAAGCCTGGCAGGGTGCTGTGGTACAATGTTCATTACAGATTTAGCTTGTCTGGCGGTCTCATCCATCACTGCATCTGTCGCAGGGTCTGCTGTGGCATACCTGTCTTGTGCGACAGGCGGTGCCTCTTGTGGCTGAGGGGTGGGGGTTGGTACAGTGGAATTGTTTGGGTCCATTTGTATTTGGGCGCAGGGTCGAGTGCCAATGGTGGGACTGGTTGGTCAGGGTTGGGCACCAATGGCAGGACCAGTTGGTCAGGGATACAGAAGGGTGGTGTGCACTGGTCGGTTGCAGGGTCCCTTGCATGCGCAAGGTCCCAGATGGAGACTGTGCCCTGTTACCCATCCTGGTACTGTAAGGTAAAACATCATGAGATGGGAATGTGCAGGGCTGTAACAAGATGTGAATGCATCCTTGTACTTACAAGATAAGAGAGACATTGATGGATTGAGAGGCAGGAAGCTAGCAGGGAAAGGATAGCAACAGTTTTAGTCATTGGACAAGTAATGATATGATGATGTTCTAAGCACATATCCAAGGGTATAAAAAATCACCATTTTGCTGATAACGGCAGAATGCATTCTCCGACTAACATGGATAGTCGCAAGTGTTACAATCCGGTAATAAAGAACAAAGAACCCTGATTTCGACTCAGTCTGGTGTTTGTCTCACTCATTCATGAACAAAGCAGACCTAACAATTTGGTGACCCCGACGTGATGGGTGAGTGAACACTGGACGACGGTTTCTGTTTTTTCTGACAATCATCTCAGCCGGCTAATAAAAAGGTCCAGAGAAGCCTGTTTTAACAAAATTCTCTTTTTTTTAAAAATCTTTATGATTGTCAGTAAGAACTGGAGATCGGACAAATTAGACGACCACAATTGAAGGTCGCATGCCAGGATTGTAACACGTAAGTGATTACAGACAAGATAAAAGTCCTTAAGGTGTTTGAATGACATTTATTAAGTGCTTCGCAAGAAACTACTAGAGTTTAAAAGTCTTTATTGTGTCGTTGCAAAGTCCAATAGAGTGAGAAGGTGGTCTATAAACAATTGAGGACCTGAGTTTTCTGCCCTAAACTGGTTATTAAGAGGAGAAATCTCCCACGTGAAGGTTGGGCTTTGAAAGAAAACAAAGGTTCAGGCTTATTGGCCTCAATTGTATCTGAGAGACTGACTTATAAATGTCCGGTAGGTATGATAATGTCTGTACACTTGAGAAGTTAAGAATTTATTTCCCCAATTCGCCGTGGTGGAATACCACAGCAGACACTAGAGACCTTGAGACAACAAAAAAAAGTACTCAGGGACGCCTGCCTGGTGAACAAGAACGACGACAGAAGGCTGCGACAGCTGTGTCCGGATCAGGTAGGAGATATTAATGAAAAAGTTGACAAACTCCTAAGAGACACCCGGTTTATTCGAAATACTTTTGATAAGTTAAATGAGGGTATTCCCAACATCACCAAGGAGATAAAGTTACGTAAATTCATAGATTGATACAGGGAAACAGGACAAAAGTATAGCCCAAATATTTGGTTTTCTAGTTGTAATTTAACTTTCAGACCCCTTTGGGAAAACAGAGAGTGGAAAACGAGCAATCAGAGTATACAGGACAGTCTGAAGTCAATTGGAGGACAAGACTTAGAGACTGTTCCTTTAAAAGATATTAGTCATCCAGCTTGCAAGGAGACATTTTTAAAAGCAATTTTCGTTGACATAGATCCCCTAAACGGACAAGAACCTAAATTAAAACAGGCATTAGAAAGCGGTCCCGCAGCTATGGCTGTACAGTTGCCTGCTAAGACTTTTGACCAAGTTATTAAGGAAATTAATCAGGAATTAGAGGAGCGAAATACCAGTAATGCGGCATTGGAAAAACAAAAAATGCTCCGAAAATGTGTAGACCGCTGGAGGAAGAGGGGTTGGTTACCCGGGGGCACTGAGATGTTCCTGACAGGTGAGGAAAAAAAAAAATTTTAAAACGTAGAGGCTTAGATAAGCTGGAAGAAACAAAACACAGAAGGGAAAGGAAAAGTGCCTGTTTCCAGTTTCCAGCCACGAAGTGTCCGGGTTTGCTCTCTCCCTCCCTCCTTTCACCCTCCCCCTCTCTCTCTTCTCCCCCCCCCCTCCTCTCTCACCCACTCCCCCTTCCAATCCCAATCTATGGCGGTGCTGCCCTGAAATCCCCAGGTTGGGCAGGGCAGAGAAATACAATTTGGTTTTAATTTTGTGCCCACAATTCCAGCTCCGCATCAAATGGGATCCTGTTTTATCCTCTCTCCCTCCCTTTTTCCCGCACCCCCACCATTGCGGGATCAGGGCAGACATTGTGGGCTGACGTGTAGCTCACTCGAGGTGGGAGGGAAGGAAGGAGTGATAGTTCCCAGTGGTGGGAGACCCAATCTGATCCAGACCAGTGATCACAGGATGAGAACCTTTTAAAACCTTTGAAACGAAAGTGTTAATCTGAAGACTTTTCTCCCAGTGGGGCCAGTGCAAGGCATTTTCTCTCTCTATCTCTTGTGCTCTGTGTATCTGCCTCTCTATCTCTTTCTCTCGCTATGCTCTCTCTCTCTCTCTCTCTCTCTCTCTCTCTCTCTCTCTCTCTCTCTCATAGTCTCTGGATGTATGTGATGTCATGTATGTACTCTGACAATAAATCATTCATAAGTGAGTCTTATACAATTATACAAACGGGACACAGAAAACAAAATCTTTAATCGCGAGTCAGCAAAAAAGAGGGTGAGAGACAAGGAGATGCAGTACCGCGATGTCCTAGCTATATTCGAAGAATTTGGTCTCCCTGATAACCCACCTGTTACTGCCCCTGTAGAAATAGCTTGTAGACCCCCGCCCTATACATATGTGGAGTCAAAAGGTGCCCCTGGCACCCCAGATGGGATACTGGAGTCACGTCCCTTATATCCAGATATTGAGACACTGGGGTGTGACAAGAACCTCGGGAATAGGGACACATCAGACGAGGTACAGGCCCCTTTAATAAAAATAGAAGGGGGAGTAATAGATGTGGAGACCCCTCTGGAGTCCAAGAAAATAGAAAAGGAGTTAGAGATACAGAAATGGAACATGAAAAAGGTTCAGGATAACATTAAAAACTTAAACAGAGATATTAATGTGCTGGGGCAGATCAGTGAGGATCAAAAAGAATTAATGGTAGGTGTATTGAAGGAAGTGGAAAAGATAACTACAACACTGTCAGGAGAAATTAAAGCTGAAGGAATGGTAATAGGAGTAAAGGACGAAAAGTGTAGTACAGATGAGGAAACGAGATACGATCCACCATGGGAGGAAAGTAAAAAGAAAAGACTCGGGAGGGAGAAAAATAGACATGCCTACCTGGACATAGTTAGAACAAAAGAGAAAGATGTGAAACAACTAAACTATGGCCGAAAAGATTATCTTAGAGATGAACGTGACCAATATACCTTTGACCCTGAGACATTGGAAGCTGATAGGGACAGTGACAGTGACGAAGAAGAGTCAGAACAAGGTGGGATAAATAAATGCATGCCAAGAGTAAAGAAGGAGCAGAAATCCCCAAAATTGAGATATCAATGCCCATTACTGATCACGGGACGGGGAACTCAAAAATATTTACCCTGGTCACGAATGGACTTAGAGAGTTTAATGAAAAAACTACCTCCGTTGAGTAATGGGGCTAGTCCATGGATTTCTTGTTTTGAGCGAGAAACCTGCCAAGAACAATTAGCACTCGCAGATGTCAGAACTATCATGATAAAATTAAAGGCAGAAGGGGCCCTGAAGCAAATAGAGAGAATTGTAAGAAGTAGTAAATTGGGGGATGAAATAGAATTTAACCCACTTCGGAATAAATTTTGGGAAGCACTTAGAGAAACATTTCCTACACCCTATAGTTTGGATGCCTTGGTAACGCTTCAACTAAAGGAAGGAGAGACTGCACACGAGTATTTCACTCGAGCATGGGACTTATGGGAAACAGGGACTGGAGAAAGACCTGACCACAGCCCCTTAGGAAGGGCTCACTTTCGTAATGGGATAATAAACGGACTACCTGCTACGGTTCAAGCAAAATTAAGGGACATTGTGGGAGTAGAGACAATGTCAGAGGATTTGTGGAAAAGACACCTGACACATGCAATCAAACGACATCGTCAATCAGAGCATGCTAGGTCAGAAAGTGCGTCTCAGAAGGAGGTGGACAAGACAACCGATAAATTGGTGAGAGCCATAGAACATATAGGGGTTAAATTAGCGGCCCAACAGATAGTCCCACAGGTCATGGGGCCAGTGATAAATCCGGGACCCCAAGTAAGAAATGGTTGGGAAAGACAGCTAGGTACAATGTATAGAGGGGAACATGCAGTATGCTGGTACTGCCAAAATCCTGGACACTACCAGCGGAACTGTCCGGAGGCTGGGAGAGCAAGGGGAAAAAGATTACCCTCTATTAGAGGCTATCGGGGGAGAGGAGGAAACTTAAGAGGACAAGCAAGGGGTAGGGGTGGACACATTGATGGGCCCCAGAGAATCGGGGGGTGGCAGAGTGATCAACAAGTCCAGGCACCTCAGTGTAATGACTATATTGAGGAAGGTGCTGAAGTTGATTATTGAAGGTGCCCTGGAGAATCAAAAATCACGCCTCCCTGGGAGCCACCAAAAATTTGGGAGACGGTAAATGGAGAAAAAATTGAATTTATGGTTGACACAGGGGCAGCAGTTACGACAGTGATTAAAAAACCCCCAGGGAGCACATTTTCGGGCAAAACATTATCTACAATAGGATTCTCCGGGATAAAGGAAACACAGCCCTATACAGATAACATCGACATGACATTTGGACGACAAAGGGTTAAAACGCCTGTCCTGGTTGTGCCAAGTTGCCCCATTAATTTATTAGCAAGGGACATTCTTACCAAACTAGGAATAACCATACAATGTTCTGAGAAGGGCCTTCGGTTAACATACCCAGGGGATACAATAAGAAGGGGAGGACAGTTTATAGTAATGACCCCATCTAACGCTTCAGAAGACTCTGTGGAGGTTAGTATTTTCTGGAGTCGGCTACTGTATGATGAACCAGGCCCAGGGCTGATTAAACAGTTTTTTGAGTGGAGGGCCAGTATTCCTCGGTATGGGGATTACCATTATCCACTAGATCCTATGCATGTTACATTAAACTACACCATCCACCCGGACCAGGAATATGAGGAGAGGTGGGACTCTCTAAAAGAAGGGAAGACAGAAACGATACATTGTCCATTTATCTTTGTAGGTAAGGAGGGAATAGCTGCTATGGTTGTCATGACAGAAGAACAAATGGAGTGGTTCTGCTTAGGAGTAGAAAGTGTGCCTCATGTGACCTTGGGTATTGCCAAAGATCATCACGCTCGACAGCTGGGTCCGATGGTAAAGGAAGCGATAGGGTGTGAATACAGGCAGACAGAAATCCCGGGATATTCCACCTCGGAGGGAGGAAAATTTGTCAGACTGAATATTGAAGCATGGGACCAGGTTGTGAATGAGAAAGTAGAAAGAGACCGAGCCATAGAAGGAGAAAATATTGATCACAGAGACTCAGACAAATATCTTTCTAATCTGAGTCCAATATATGGACAACGGGGCCCTATGATGTGGGAGTAATAAAAGGAGAGGTATTTCTAGAATTGGCCAACCCCGGGCAGAAACCAATATGGAGAAAACAATACCGCTTGTCGCCCAGTCAGGAGGAGGGTATTAAAGGAACGATAGAAGGGTTAATGGAGTCAGGGGTTTTAAGGGCGGCACCTGACAGTATGTGGAACACGCCCATCATGCCTGTTCCCAAACCGGGTAGAAAAGACTGGAGGATGGTACACGACCTCCGGGAGATTAACTTGGCTACCAAGACTATCGGGAGACCAGTCCCAGACCCATATGTAGCACTTAGGGCTCTGAGTCCGGAGCACGAATACTATACTGTCATTGATCTGGCAAACGCATTCTTCTGCTTGAAATTAGCTGAGGAATGCCAAGACTGGTTCACTTTCACTTACCAAGCACATCGGTACACATACACTAGATTACCTCAGGGTTATAAGGACAGTCCAGGACTGTTCAATCAGGCCCTTAGCGAAATCCTAATGAAATTAAAGCTCCCGGAAGATGTTACACTGATTCAGTATGTAGACGACCTAATATTAGCAAGGAAAACGCCACATGAGTGCCTGACAGGGACAGCAGTTTTACTCAAGGGGTTAGGCGAGGCTGGATTTAAAGTAAAAAGGTCGAAATGTCAGGTCGGAAGGAGGGTGGTAACTTTCCTAGGAAGACTCGTGGGTAAAAACGGTACGGCCATGTCTGAGGCACATAGAGAAATGATACTAGGGTATCGAAAACCTACTACAGTACAAGACATGCGAGGGAGGCACAGGGAGAGAACATGGTGTCGGAGACCTCTTCTATCTAATGATTGGAGTGTCTATTAATGGAAAAGATCCTTGGGGAGTGGTGAGGTTCGACTTACTAACATACACAAAGGACATAATTAAACCCACTTCGAAAGAGGGGGAAGTGAGAAAATTCGACAGTACGAAGATGTCCAGGGGAGAGAAGATAGCAATTGAGACAGGTATTGATGAGTCAAACTCCTGGATAGATCAGATGGGTAAATATGCGGACCAAGCAGGCTATGGGAACTGCTGGGTCTGTGCCCGAGGAAGGCCATTATTACGGATGAGCAGATCAATTTTTGAGGAGACAGATGCTATGGACTGCGCCTTGACCCTAATGTCAGAATCCAACCCACTGAATAGGTGTCTGATATGGGAACAGACGTTTCCCATAGCTCCGGCTAATGTAGCTCCCCCTGTCTTTAGATCCACAGGCATAACTAATGTTACTTGTTTTGCCAACAACAACACAGCAGCGCACGTTTTCCATGTGGGTTGGCTGCCCAGCGACTCGTGCAGGACTCACGTTGATCTCTCACATAGCACTAGTGCAACCCGCTTGACCCAGGCTAGGGCGGATATTTGGTGGTTTTGTGGAGGAAGAGTGCTGTACAACTGGCTCCCCGCTAACTGGGATGGTCGGTGTGCTCTAGTAACCCTTAATGCGCCAGTGCTGATTGTCAAAAGGCAGGAGGGAGACGAGGATTCCCTAGAATTGCACCACACAGAGAGTTGGCTGTGGAGAAAAAGGAGGAGTGTTGGACTCTTGGGGCCGGGAGGAAGGAACCCTGATGGGGTATGGATTGATGCCATTGGCCAAGCCCGGAATATTCCGGACGAATTTAAATTAGCCGATGAGATTGCAGCTGGGTTTGAAAGCTTTCCTGTTTTTAGTGCAATTTTTCCCATCACTGTAAATAAGAATGTTAATAGGATCAACCTTATTCACTATAATGTCCAGCGCCTTGCAAATTTGACCAGGGACGTTGTTGAGGCAATACATCAACAACTGTCAGAAACTTCCCTTATGACACTTCAGAATAGGATAGCGATTGATATGGTCCTGGCAGAGAAAGGTGGAGTGTGTGCTATGTTTGGAGATCTATGCTGCACTTCTATCTCTAATAACACAGGGCCAGATGGATCACTCACTAAGGGGTTAACGAAACTTAGGGCATTGGCGAAAGAATTAAAAGCCCAGTCTGGAGTCTCCAATCCTGTTTTATCCTGGTTACAGGGAGTGTTTGGGAGATGGAGCACATTGTTAGGACAACTTTTGCTGGGTTTGTTCATTTCTGTATCAATTTTTATCACTTGTGGCTGTTGTTGTATTCCATGCATTCGAACGCTGGTCACGAGGACCATAGAGAGAGCCTTTGCTGACCGTGATGAACTGCCTCCGAAATATCAAGCTGTGCAGGCTGTGGAGCAAGACTATCTCACATTACAGGAGGCGGAGAAAGTTGCTGAGATCGATCTGGAGTCTGAAGGGGAATGTGATGGGAAGGAGGGATTGTGAATTAGATTGTTACACATATAATTTTAACCTTGCTTGTAACCTAAATATTATAACCTTGATTGTAGAACAAATATTATAACATTGATTGTAACACAAACATTATTAATCAGATTGTAGAACAAGTATTATGAATTAGATTGTAGACCATATGTTAACTTGGGAATTTACTAATGTACGGGGGGTTAGCTAGTTTTTTGCTTGGGGGCAAATGGGATGAAACTTGTAAACGGGCAATGGGATCGGGGTGACGGATGGGGGGTGTACGCAAAGGAGGGTTGGGGGAGCCCTCGCCCACCAGCCGAACTACCCTGTGAACAGAACCCGTATAGAGCTTGGCAATAATAGGCAAACTAATGTAACGCGGTGGTAGCATAGTCAGGGCGAGATTGTCCTCTAAAGAGGACAAAGGAGGGATTGTAAGGTAAAACATCATGAGATGGGAATGTGCAGGGCTGTAACAAGATGTGAATGCATCCTTGTACTTACAAGATAAGAGAGACATTGATGGATTGAGAGGCAGGAAGCTAGCAGGGAAAGGATAGCAACAGTTTTAGTCATTGGACAAGTAATGATATGATGATGTTCTAAGCACATATCCAAGGGTATAAAAAATCACCATTTTGCTGATAACGGCAGAATGCATTCTCCGACTAACATGGTTAGTCGCAAGTGTTACAATCCGGTAATAAAGAACAAAGAACCCTGATTTCGACTCAGTCTGGTGTTTGTCTCACTCATTCATGAACAAAGCAGACCTAACAGTACTCCACGTAGGCATATTGGGGGATGGTGTGGAGGAGATGGACCTTCTCGACCAGGGGGTCAGCCTTGTGGTGTCTGATGTGCCTCCAAAGCAGTATGGAATCAGGGTTCATCAGCCAGGATAGCAATGTTGTTCCTGATGCCAGTTTCCTGGGGAAGGAAAAGAGCCTTTCATGTGGTGTGGCATTAGTAGCAGTGCAGAGGATGGACCTGGTAGTGTGGAGTATCTCAGGGCAGACATCTTGCCATCTGGAGATGGACAGGCCCTTCGATTTCAGGGCTAGGAGGACTGCCCTCCAGACGGTGGCATTCTCCCTTTCTACTTGCCCACTCCCTCAGGGGGTTATAGCCCTTGATCCTGCTCACAGCTAAGCCCTTGCCCATTAGGTACTGGTGTAGCTCCTTTCTTCTTGACTGAGGATCCCCAGTCACTATGAATGTAGCAGGGTTATCCAAACAGAGTGAAGATGCCACGCAGTGCCTTTATGACGGTGGCCATGGACATGTCTGAGCAGGGGATGGCAAAAGGGAAATGGGAGTACTCGTCTATGATGTTGAGGAAATACACATTGCTGTTTGTGAACAGGAGGGGTCCCTTAAAATCTTAAAGTCTATGGTCAGTCGCTCGAAGGGCCGGGTGGCTTTGATGAGGTGGGTTTTGTCCAGCCAGTAGAACTGGGGTTTACATTCGGCACAGACCAGGGAGTTCTGTGTCAACTCCCTGATGTCTTCAACAGAGTTGGGGAGGTTACGAGCGCTGACAAAATGGTAGAGCCTGGTGACGCCGGGGTGGCAGAGGTTGATGTGAAGGGCTTGGAGGTGGTCCAACTGTACATTGGCGTATGTCCCCCCCCCCCGGGACAGTGCATCAGGAGGCTTGTTGAGCTTCCCGGGATGGTACAAGATCACGAGGTTGAAGGTGGATAGCTCAATTCTCCACCTCAGGATCTTGTCATTCTTGATTTTTTTCTGCTGCTTGTAATAAACATAAAAGCGACTGCATGTTGGTCAGTCAGCAGGGTGAATGATTTTCCAGCCAGGTAGTGTCTCCAGTGGCACACAGCTACCACTATGCCCTGGGCCTCCTTTTCAACAGCTGAGTGCCGAAGTTCAGGGCCCTGGAGGGTTCGGGAGAATGCCATGGGTCTTCCTGGCTGGTTGAGTGTGGCAGCCAGGGTGAAGTCGGATGCATCACTCTCCACCTGGAAGGGGATGGATTCATCCACAGCATGCATTATTGTCTTGGCATGATGTGTGTGAACACCATTTGGGCTTCTGCCAATAGGTCCACATAATTGGGAGCCCATTGGGCATAATAAGAAAAGAAGCCCAAGTACCGTTTCAAGGCCTTGAGGGTCTGGGGCAAAGGGAATTCCAATAGGGGGGCACATGCAGTTAGGGTCTGGCCCAATGACACCATTCTCCACTACACAGCCCAGGATGGTCAGCCGTGAAGTGCTAAAGATGCACTTCTTTTGGTTATAGGTCGGACTGAGTCTTTTGGCCACCTGGAGGAACTTGTGGAAGTTGACATCCTAATGTCCTACTGGTCATTGCCGCAGATGGCCACATTGTCCAGGTATGGAAATGTGGCCTTGAGTCCATAGTCATCGACTATCCGGTTCATCTCCCTTTGGAAGTCTGAGACCCCACTGGTAACCCCAAAGGGGACTCAGAGGAATTGGTAGAAGCGGCCGTCTGCCTCGAAGGCAGTGTTTGGGCTGTCCTCCGCCCAGATGGGCAGTTGATGGTACATCAACTTGAGGTCAATGGTTGAGAAGACCCAGTACTGGGTGATCTCATTTACCATGTTGGCGATGCAGGGAAGTGGGTAGGCATCAAGCTGGGTGAAGCAGTTTATGGTCTGACCATGCAGCATTTCTCCCTGCCCTTTACAACCACCATTAGGGTTCTCCAGGCACTGGTGCTGGGCTCTACGATCCCTTCTGCCAGAACTGTTTGACTTTTGCTTTGATGAAGGCTCTGTGCCAGGACTGTATCACCTGTCCTTGGTGGTGACAGGCTTGCAGTTGGGGGTGAGTTTCACGAACGGGGCGGCGACTGGATCTGGAGGGTAGAAAGGCTGCAGGTCATGTTTGGAGGGGACAGGTGGTTTAAGAGTTTAGTGTGGCAGACCACAAGGAGCAGGTGTGGGGCATCAAACTCTATAGCTGACACTGGACGTCCAGTCCCAGTATGACTGGTGTGCAGAGGTGGGGCATGATCAGGAGTTTAAAGTTCTTATTCTCCATCCCATGCATAGTCAACGTCAGATCTTGGCTGAGTGAGATTTGGAGACCAAGGAGACCTTACATTGTGCCAGCATTAACGCAAGGGAGTAATGATGGATGAAGCTCTCAGTGCTTCTTGTGTCGAATAAGCAGTTTGTGGTGTGGCCGTTTACCTTGATAGTCATCATGGCCTTGGCCAGTTGATGTAGGCTGTCTTGATCAAGGATGATAGAGGCCAGCATCTGACCGCTCTCCGAATTGCTGCTGTATTGATTTGGGGGTGCCTGCCAAGATGGCAGCCCCCATGTCGCGCACACGGTGCTGTCCTTCACTGCCAGAAGTGGCACTGCCTGGGCTTGCCATCCCCAGGGCTCCGTTGAGCCATTTCCCATGACCGTAAGTGACTCCAAAGATGGAGCAGGAAGTGCTGGGTCCAAGATGGCAGGGGCTGGCAGCCACACTGCTGGCACAAGGTTGGGGCCTACATACCTTCATGTAGTGTCCCTTCTTCCCATAGGCGGAGCTCGTCATGCTTTGGGCCAGGTAGCTCTTCTGGGCCAGGTAGCTCTTCCGGACATGTTTCCTGTGTCCGCAGAAGTAGCACTTTGGGTGCTCGATGGCGGCAACGGTTATGTGGGACCCCGTGTCCCAAGATGGTGGCACCTGCGTTCCCATGTGGCAGTCACATTGCCAGAGAATGCTTCAGCATTCCATTGCACTCTCTCAAGCGATTTCACCAATTCCATGACCTCCTATAGGCTCCGATTGCCCTTATCAAGCAGTCTCTGCCTGCATATCAGGCCTTCGAAGTGGGCAGTTGCTGAGACTTCTCAGCATCACAGGCTCGCGCCAACTCCCACAGTGCTCACATGTATTTGTTAACGGACTCACTGGGTGCTCGTTTACAACTACCCAGGAGAAATCAGACGTAGATGACGTTCATCGGAGCCTGATACTGTTTCTGAAGGAAGTCAATTGCAGAGTGTAAATAGGACAATCTCTTATTGTTTGAAAGACCCGGTGGCCAACATAAGCAAAGAGCAGATCACGTTTGTCTTCTTTGCTTCGTACATCGTTGTACCGCATAAAATGTGTTGAGGCAGTGCACCCAATGGTTGAATTTGACTGAGGCCTCCGGATCCTTAGGTTTTATCCTTAGAGTTTATCTGCCCATATTACCTTGTCCATGGCACAAAACTTAAAGGTGATTAAACTGTGCTGCCAATCAACTACATTAGACAAGGATCTGTGATTAATAGGCTTTAAATCACCTTTAGATGTCAGCATATCTTACATGTTGCTGGCCTGGTTCCAAGGCAGGTACTGAGGGAGGGGTAACAGCCATTATGGGGATAACTGGGAGGAAGGAGTCACAGTTTCAGGGGTGGGCCAGCCCACAAACACATACGTACAATATACATAGTGGTAGCACCACAAAGACAGTGCCAGCAATGTGAAAATCAGACACAATCTGGGCTACAATGAGTCAACAGAACGCAGAATTTTAAGTAAGAAGCATGAATATAAAGAACAAGGTAAAGTTGCATCAATTTCTCTAAGCATTCAAATTACTTGAAACAGAAGTCCATCAATGCTTGAATTGGAACGGCTACTTTATCTTTGGATTAAAGATTGTAACCAAAAGTGAATACCACTTTGTACAAAAAAATTCAAATCAAAGCTTTAGACATCTTTTCAATGCTTAAAGAAAATAAATTTCAAGAGGATATGCAAACTTTTGCAGCAAGTTTCATAATTATTTTATTAACCTTAATAGTTTGATATTATGTGCAGCTAAAAGTTGTTTTTAAAACACATTTTTATGTCTTGATAGACAATCTGAAAGGAATGGGATTCATTGCAATTGTTCCCATTGATTCTATTAGGACAAATTAATTGCATAAAAGCAGGGTTTGCCTGTATACACTATCTTAAAGCTGTCTTTAATTTTCTGCAGAAAAGTCTAACACAGCAGTTATTTGTCAGAAACCACACACACAAAAGGCAACTTACCTCTCACTGGACCAAGTGTTTTGTGGCCTCCTTTTGAAGGATTAGGATTACATGCTGGTGTACTGATCCCTTTAGTTAGTCCAGCGGTGCAGCCAAATGTGAAACTGGGAGATGCTTTAATTTGAGATGGATTTTGGTGGTCATTACTGCTTCCATGAATCCCAAACCCATTACTTTTGGTCTTAGAGAGGGAATTTTCTGAGACTGAAGATGTTATTCCACTAAGCAAAGAGAACAAATCTTTTATAATGTTTAACACAAATAACAATTATCTACAGTGACAAAAGGGAATTTTAATGTTATATGTTTTAAAAGTTGCAACATTAATACAATATTAAACTTGGATAGAGAAAACAACGGGAATCCATATGCCCAACTGGATTATATCTGTGCACGAAAAGGCACATAAGAAATAACAGATGCTAAATAACAATTCATGAGAAAAGTAATTATGATCAGAGGATTTTGTAAACATTACAATATTTTCATGTTTACAGACGGATGTAGAATGGAATATTAATACATTCCTGTTGTTTCATTTATATGCGCTGAGATCATTGTTGAAAACATTGTACTTTGCTTCTTTAGGAGAAATAATAATTACATTTGTGTGTAATTGCCATTGCCTCAGATGCTCAGATCAAATGGGGCCAAACACTTGCAAGTTCCTTAGCTGCATTAACAGTTTACAAAGTTATTGCAAAGTTCTGACCTGACACCTCTATCTGGCTTTCTTTGATTATTTCCATTTAGTGCGAAACAAATGGCAGGTAGGTGCAAAATACTTAATTCCCTTTAATTATGTCACATTTTATGAGATTTTATACAAGACAGTTATAGAGACATGTACAAGTAAGTTCTTAGTCTGTGCTAATTGTCAAGAACCCATCTTATTTATTCCCATCTGTCAGCACTTGATCTGTGGCCTTTTATGGCTTGATTATTGAAGTGCCCATTCAGATACTTAACTGTTGTGAGAGTTCCTGTCTTTTTCGTTGACTCAATGTTTCCTAGATTCCCTCCACCCTCTGGGTGAAAACTTCCTCCAAATCCATTGAATCCCTCAGCTAATGCAGATGGCCTTTGATTTTATACATTTCTGCTGTCAAAAGAAATTTCTTAATAGTCACCCAAAATATGCCCTCATAATTTTGTATGCAGGACAGGTTTCATGATGATGCCATCATCCTTATCACAGTTCATGACCTTAATTTCCAATCCATTTGCTTTGAAACTTTAAGTCTGAAACTTTAAACCTTTTCCCTCTAACATCTGAACCTCTTGCAAGGCTACATGAAGTAAGTTTAAATTCAGTCCTAATGGGTCAGTCTACTAACGATAAAGGTGTTTCATTGTTGAATCTTAAAAATGTCACCTCCTCTAAGCCTTTCACACTACGGAAATCCCATTTAATAGTAATAAAATTAAACTTGATTTAGAACCTTCACTAATTTTATTTCAGTGAAGCATTCATTAATTCCTATAAACAACAGTTATTGATTAGTAGTTTGCAATGGTATCTGGCTGAGCAGATATTGACTAAACAAAATAAAGAATTGCAAGGTAAACAAATAGCTATTTTCATAGGATGTTTCAAGTGGATAATCCATTGATATGAGCTAATATTGAATGATCTCAGATAGGTGAGAAGAAGATGGATCAATTTATTTATGATGGAATTCGCAGTTATTATTTATAATTTGCCTGTGTTAAAACATTTAATGGAATTATGGAATAAAAAGAATGAAATTATAGGTACTCAAGGTAAAATTTCAGCTAAAACTCCTTTGTTTCAGACTAAGCATTTTCCTTTTATGGTTAATAATCAACTTTTGAAGTTGTGGGAACAGAAAGGAATTAAATTGGTAGAAGATGGTTATGAAGCGGTTATTTGAATGAAAGAGAAGTATGACATATCTTCGAGTACTCTTTTTTCTTATTATCAGGTTAAAGCATTATTATTGGATAATTTTGGGTGTACCTTAAGGCTACCTAGACAGTCTAAATTTGAAATTTAGAAAGGATTTGTATCTGAGATGTATGCTTTAGACTGGTGCTGGACGCCAGTTACCCAGGAGCATGGTTCTCCTCTTATCAACGTTTGTGTACAGGTTTGCTCAGAGATCACAAGGCTGGCGGCAGTATGTCTGAGGCAGAGCTGATGGCCATCCATGCAGAGCCAGGTGAGCGATGAGATTTACAGAGAAATCGGTGAAGCATCATTTATAGGGAATGCAGAGATTTACTGGGATGTCGCCCAGACTTCAGGAACTGAGTTACAGGGAAATGTTAAACAAGTAAGGACTGAATTCCCTGGAGTGTAGAAGAATGAAGGGAGATTTGATACAGGTGTTTAAAATTATGAAGGGGATAGATAGAGTAAATGTAGGTAGGCTTTCTCCACTGAGGGTAGGTGAGATACAAATCAGAGGACATGGGTTAAGGGTGAAAGGGGAAAGGTTTAGGGGAAACATGAGAGGGAACACACAGAGTGGTGGGAAAGTGGGACGAGCTTCCAGCTGAAGTAGGCTCAATTTTAACATTTAAGAAGAATTTGGAAAGGTACATGGATGGGAGGGGCGTGGAGGGATAAGGACTGGGTTCACATCAGTGGGACTAGGCAGAAAAAAATGATTTGGAACAGACTAGAAGGGCCGAAGGGGCCTGTTTCTGTGCTGTAAAGATCTATGATTCTATAACATGCTTGAATATGGATAACTTAAAAGCAGTGGTCAGAAGTCATCTTGAGTTTCACGCTTATTTTTTTTTTAAGTTGTACTGTATGAAACAAGCAGTGTAAAACCTAATACTGTACATCTTCATAAAAAGACTTTTGCACATAATTATATAATGTTAAATTCAATGCTATCACTGCAAATATATTAGTACTGCCACAAATCTTAATAAAAATAAGTTGATAAAATGGAACAGATGGTTAATATCAGAAAAGTTATCAAGTAAAATTAAAAATAAGGAATTGCCAACACAATTTTTTTCTTACTTGCCTGGAACATTTAGAAACCCGAGGTCCATTTCTTTTTGACAATGTAGTGTTTCTTATATTCCGAACATGTTTCAACATCCATGCTCGAAGTTTTGTGAGACAGCAGTACTCTGACATAACAACTCTTGGCCAAGGATTGCAATCAGTTATATCCAAAGCAGCAATGGCTAGAGCTCTCCCTATCTGGGTAAAAAAAAAGGGAGTGACCTACAAAGCAAATAATTCATTTTACATAATAGCCACAGCTTTCTCTTATATCACACTCCACTCAAATGACCAGTTAAATGTGAGATCAGATTATCCAAGTCATGTCTCTATTCCAGCCTGAATATGTCTGAGATTGTCTGATCTTAGAAGCTAAGCAGGCTCAGCACTGGTCAGTACTTGGAAGGGAGACTGCTTAGGCTCATCAGATGCAGTAGGCTTCTGTGAGGGCACTGGACAAAGTAGCGGCGCTCTGTCTGCCTTACAGTAGATAAAAGTTAAAGAATTTAATGTATGTTACATTCTAAATGTAGATTTATGTTCCAATAATGGAACTTGTACCTTTAACTGTTTGATTTTTATCATAGTCACACCTGCCCCGAGGATCAAATTTGATCAACTAACACTCTCATATTATTCAATTCTATACCTAAAATACAGTTTGCCACTTATTGCCACCTGGAGAGTTTCATCAAGAAAATTGTTTTGAATGCATTCCATGAATTTGTATGTCAAGCTAATCTACATGAAGATTAATACAAAGTCCATTGTAAATGTGGCCAAGTCTGTGACATCCACTTGAGATCATTAACTAAATTTAATCTTCGATTTAAGGCACTGAGTATGACAGTCTCTGAGATTTAAAAATCAAAAAATGTTATTTCTCATTGCTTCTCTGCAACATCAGCTGCCAGTTGCAAAGATCTGATTTCCTAATTTTCTCTCAGCCCAAAATGACAATTGCTACAAGAAGGGCTGTGGCATTCACTGTTTTCAACTAACCAACTGTTTTTCACTCATTGCCATTTTAGATTTCAAACTTTATTGATCTGACATTCTGATACAGTATCTAAGACAGGATTACTGACTTAATTTCCAGTCTGCCCACCTTAAAGTCAAATTCCTTGGAATGTTTAACTACCCCCATATATCATTATCATCCTTTATGCATCAAAGTGAATGAGCCTATTGTAAATGCTCTATAGTTTCAGGCATTCATGTGCCAAAGTCTATTTTAACTACTTTGAATTACAAGACAATACATAACTTGTTACCCGAAAAATGCCATTGAATGCAAAAAAAATTGCCAATAATTTATAAAGAGAAGTAAAAAATATACTTTGTAAAAATTACAGTAAAATCCCCCGTTCAAGCAACCAGCAAAAAAAAATTGTAGAAAATAGAGATAAAAAATATGGAAGTTTAAAACTGGTACCCCTAGCAATTAGTCAACACATGATCTCAAGCAATTGGAAAATTCACTTAACCGGCATCAAACAATCCCCATAGGTGCCAGATAACAGGGTTTTGTTGTACATCCTGGACAAGAAAACTTTATTCTCCCTGATTACGAATTACTCTCCCCAATTATAAAGCAAATTGGATGGCGTCAAATAAAATTAAAATGTCCTGTTAAGCATGAAAATCAGACAGCTGCTTTCTAAATGACCTTGTCATCAATCACTGCCATCAAATTCCATATCTGTGTGTGGAATTGTAATACTTGCCGCATTTGTGTTCATCTCAGCTCTTGATAAAAAAAAATTAAGTATTATAATTTATTCTTCCAAGTTTAAAATTTGTGAACCTCAGAAAAAAAATATTTCATCTGCTTGATTAAAAATCTTCACTCTTTTCTGCTCCTCTCACACAAGACAGAGCTCCCTTGTGAAGTCATGGCTCTTGAAATGAATTCAAATGCCTCATGGTACCCATTAAATGCTTCAAATTAAAAATTTGATGGAGTTTATGGAAAATGTCAAATGTCATGGATGGTGAGGGACATTTTTCATTTCTGGCTGCAAAATCGTGGCTATAATGTTCATTAGTATTTATCAGGTGCCAAAAAGAAATAAATAATTACCAATCATGTGATGCTTGCACAGAACGTGATAAATGTGAACATCACCTTAAAAGCTGCCTGAAGCACAACTTCATCTGCAATATCCTTAAAATCAAACATCTATAAACACTTAATCGAAACACTGCAAATGTTACTTAACATACTTGTTCAAAAACTTCTATTGTGTACTTAGGCGGAAAAGCAGGTGCTGGTGGTGGAGTTGCTCGCCCACTGTCATGGCATGCAGGAGGGACTGGATTTACATAACGGCCTGTATTGTAATTGCATTCCAAGGTATAGCTGCAGAATGGAACAAAAAAACTTTTTTTAAAACAATCAATGCTTTATGGAAACATTCTCTCAAAGATTTATATCAAGTGGTTAAACTGAAAGCACAATCAAATGTTCCAAGTTTTATTTCATACAGAAAGATACAATTAGGCTGCTAACTATCATCTGATAACCAACCCTTAATTGGAACCATATACAAATTCTTCAACAGAAATATTACATTCTGATCAACAGCTGTGCATTACAATAATCTGGTTAAGTTTTATGCTGACTGCAATCGGAAGACTAACACTATGGTTACAAATCAATTTAAATATTTCCATCTTACACATCTGAGTTGGTGGTATATTCTTACCTTGGGTGAAAGTATGAAAAGAAAATTCGAAGGCAGTAATCTTTAAGGATATAGTAGTCATGGTAAAGTTCTCTATGCAGTCCATAACAAAAATATGTACAAATTAATTGACTATTAATTAAGAGTTGGTTTCAGATATATTTCAAAGAGAAAACATGTGTTCTAAATGTATCAATTTCAGACGAACTTGCTAAATTTTCAAATGTTCAAGTGCAAAAAGAAAATTAATTTATTGCCTGAAGCAAATGCATCTTGATATACTTTATCATTGCATTCAATTCATAGGCTACAGTATGATCAGGTTTGAAACTAAAAGTTGAAGAAAATCTAACAATTCTTAAGCTTGTCAAAAAATTGCATATGAAGAAAATGTACTTGTAAATAAAATTATTTGGAATAAGTGTAACATTTTTAAAATTACCTTCAAATTTAGTTATACAGTATGGGAACTAGCAGGATGGCTCAACTCACCCAGAGTGAGTCATTTTTGTCATTTGTCTCACAATAGTTTCCATTCATATACCTGTCTAACTGTCTTTAAAACATTACAACTACCCTTGCCCCTACTGAATTCTGTGGAAGCATGCTCCATAAACGCACCTCTCTCCGCCTGAAGGTAGCCTTCGGTCTCGTTTAAATGTTTCCCCCCTCATCTTACATCTGTGCCCTCTAGACAGGCACCCTTATCCTGGAAAAAAATAACACATTTACCTTATCAATGCCCCTCATGATTTTATAAACATCTGAGGTCCCCCGATAACCTCCTATGCTCCAAAGAGACATCCCAGGTTATCCAGCCTCTCCATATAATTCAATGCTACTAGCCTCAGTAACATTCTTATTAAGCTTTTCTACATTATTTCCACCTTAATGATATTTTTCCTATAGTTGGGTGACAAGAACTATGCATAATACTCCAAAAGCAGTCTCACCAACGTCTTGTATATTTGTAATAGGGCATCCCTGCGCCTGTATTCGATGTCCTAATCAATAAGCGCAAGTGTGCCAAACACCTTCTTCACCAACAGGTCTACCTGGAACTATGCACTTGTACACCCAAGCCTTTCTGTCTACAATGGTCTCCAGGACCCTACCATTCACAATGCAAGTCCTGCCCTGGTTTAACCTTCCAAAATGCAACACTTCTCACTTGTCTAAGTTAAATTTCATCTGCTATTGCTTGGCCAACTTTTAGAGTTCATTTTGAATGCTAAATCCTTTAAACTTTCCATGTTGGAAGTGTCATACTTTTCACATTATATAAATCATCAAAACTTTGTTTTCAATCCAAATTTGCAGTCATCAAGCCTCCTAAATTAACCTGTAGAACTGAACATGATATATTTGCAAGGTTTTAAGCATATCCAAAGAATATTTTTATCCAATCCAACTTATAAGTTACATGGAACATCCTATCACCTGTGAATAATTCCTGTGGCTTTGTAAATTGCCACTCTGCCACTCCCCTCTTTAGACTGTCCATCCCTTTTATCTTTGGCATACATGTTTCTCTCAGAGAAATTACAAGCCGCAAAATCAAAGTGAGCTGAGTTCATGGTTATCAGTTTTGGAAACAACATATTCTCTACCTGAAAAGACAAATACAAAAAGCATAATTAACAAAATAGAATTTCTCCCTTTTTATGACTGCAGAGCAAGAAGATACAGAAGTAAATATAACTAAAAGCATTTAAATTCATTATTTTTTCTGATAGTTCTGGCAAATGAAAACGCTCAGGAATTATGAAGTATCTGGGATCTGAAAAATGTAGTAAATAGCATATTTAGTGAGTTGCTCACACCACTGGCACAGTGCATTGATCTTTCAGATGATATGTCAATCAGAGAGTCAAACAGTCCATTCAGCACAGCCATACTAGCCAGTGGGCACATCGTTGTTAATCTGACCCCTGCACTTGATCTACAGTGCATGCTTTCGCAACATTCTCTAGGAGAAAAAAGTTCCCCTCAGATCCCCCTAAGGCTGAGGAAGGAGCAATTACAACATTAAAAAGACATTTGAATGGTTACATGGACAGGAAAGGTTCAGAGAGATATGGACCAATTGCAGGCAAATGGGAGTAGCTCAGAAAGACACCTTGGTCAGCATGGATGAGTTGAAATGGATGGCCTTGTTTCCAAGATATACAACTCTGTGACTCACAAGCATCATAAAAGCCTTCACAGGTTACACATCTAATTTAAAAAAAAATGCTATTAGCTATTGCAAACAAAAAAAATCCAGGGACCATTGGGTATGTAAGTATAAAGTGAAAATCTTCTTTGATAAAGCACTTCAGAACTTCGTGTTTTGGAATTAGGAATGCAAACTGGATAGAAAATCTTAAGGGAACAGGTATGTTGGATAGCCTTAAAGAGGCATGATAAATAGATCGGCTTTAGGGTCACTTCCATTTGCTGCCTTTACTCATATTTTGGGATCAAAGGTGAGAGGAAGCATTGTCAAAGTTTGCATTTGGTCCCCAAAAGGAACCTCAACTGTTTAATGACCTCTGAAATCACAGTCCTTTTGGGCACAGATCTGCGAGCAGTCAGCATGATTTTTCAATGGGAATAAAGGTTAGTTAAAACCTGAAGTGAATCCAGTTCCCACCTTCGGAAAGTACCTCAAGAATTTTACATTATTAGTTCACTGGACACTTACAACAGCGTGACTGATTTCTAAGGTCATTAAAATTCCTTCCGCCATTTGTGTACCTTGGTCATAGTGTGTAGCTTTGACAAAAGTAAAATGGCTGAGATCACGCTGAGGTGATGGAACCAGACAAGTTTTCAACAGTAGCACTGAAGATGTGCTCCACAACTAATTGCACTTTTTAACTATTCAAGGTCAGCTATAATATTAATATCCAATCTGACAAATAAGCACCCAGTCCTTATACTGCTGATCATCTGGAAAATGATGGAAGCTGCCATTGATTTTTCATGAGTAATTAAGCATACGCATAAAAAAGAAAATAAGATCATGAATGTGTTGATTTTTAAAAATTTGGTATTGTTGATACAACATTAAATCCTACTTACAGTACTCAAGCTTTATATTTATTGTCATCCTGAATATGAAACAGACTCCTCAAATCACTGTTTTCTGGAATGACTAGATATCTATGAGCCAATGTACAAGATTTATAACAAAAACTTATTTTCAGTGTTGAGGGTACAGAATTCAATCCTATTAAGCAAACCCAGCATTTATCAAAGGAACTTATTGAAGTTATTGTTTGCTCGAGCATGCATGTCCCAAAAAATTATTAACTAATAGAGAATGAATACTAACCTGGTTACTTTCTGATGGAAGACAATTTCCATATATAAAACAGCCGCGCTTTGAAGCATGTCCATGCAAGTCCACATAGTATGCAATCCCACTCTCCTGAGGAGGAATGTACTCAGTATTTTCTGTAGAGTCAGAAGTATCACTTGCTTTCTCACCGAGTGTACTTTCAACATTCCCATTGTACAATTCTGGGAACAGCTGCTTATTATTGTTTTTGCTTTGATTCACTGCATCTAATGGGTCATGGTCTTTGCAGGTAATGAGGCTGTCCATTTCAACATTTGCAACATTTTTTAAATTTTCATTTTTTTCCAATTCTGACAGTGAGACCTCAGAGGAAATTGAAGGGCTACTAGTGGAAAGATTCAAGTCTTTTGGGCACAAAGGTCCATTGGATAACAATGAAGAGAACATTTTCAATTCACATTTGTCTGAAGGCACACGATTGTTGACATGGTGATAGAGGATGACTGCACGTGCCGCATAAATTGAAGGGTGCAAATTAAAATCTGGATCCATATACAACCGATTCAGATTCACACCTCTGGAATCAGTCCTGGAAAAAACAAAGACAAGAATTCCATGCTGTCAAATTGTTAATTCAAGTCCCTTCCAAATATACCATAAGATTTGCTGACATATTAATAGGAAAGAAGTACTCATAGACCCCTTACAAATTTCCAGGTGGCCTTAGTTCAATTGCAGTTAAATATTGACAAGCTTACCGATAATGTCCCCGCACCACACCATCAGGATTCAACATGGGTATAAGCTTAAAAACAAACATTTGTCTCAACATCTGAGCACGAAGGTCATCAGTTCGCAAAATAAACTCCAGAAAACCATTGAAAACAAAACTGGAGGGAGTTTCACCAGGATGCACACGACTGCTGAGGAAAAATACCTAAAAAAAGAAGACAGTCATTTGCAATATTCATCCATTCATTCAAATCAGTTTCAAATGCAAATAATTTAAAGCATAAACTGCTGACTACAAATACAGCATGTTTCCGATTATCTGGAAACCGATCTACCTCAATTCTCGAATATCCAATTTTTTTATTGTTGGAGTCGTGACTTCACAATTTTTAAAAAGTTGAAAAAACATTTTTCAAGTGGGGGTCCACACATGGTTAGCGCCATTTTTAATCAATAGAGCTCTCCAGCACTGGTCAAAGATACAGCTACTTCATTAACGAAGCATGTATATCTCTCATAGTAAAAGGTAAGGATCCAACTGAATGCTCCTCCTACAGGCCAATTTCTTTATTAAATGTTGATATTGTAGCTACTGAAAATGTAGTGATGGTTGATGAATGCGAAATAACAACACACACAGATGCAGGCAAATCAGAACTCGTTTTCTCAAGTCACGCACGTATTCTTTTAAAACATTGACCAACACGCATTATGACGTCCAGTGCCAGTTCACTAGACTTCTGGGAGTTGTAGTCTATCTATAGTGCCGCTACACACCCCCCACCACCACCCTCACCCCCAGAACTGCCATTATAATCTGGTAGTTTTTTGGGAGGTCGACCCCTGTGTTGGACTGCTGTCTGTTGAATAGGGGCAGTTTTGTCTGCATGGGCAGGTTTGAGCCTGTCAATTGTGGATGACAGAGGGTGCCCGGCCATGTCCAAACTGCAGGTTGACCTTGTTTGTCTTATCACCTTGTATGGTCCCTTATATGGCACCTGCAAGGGCTCTCCATGTGTTCCTCTACGTATGAACATGTATTCACAGTCCTTCTTTTCGTCTGGTACAAAAGAAACATTTGCTATATGATGATGGTGGTACAGGGGATAATTTGCTTATGGTAGCCCTTAGTATGATCTTCATCTTTACTGGATCCACATAAAACGAATTCCCCTGTGACCACCAAAGGCGCGCCATATACAAGCTCCAGAGACGAAGTGTGAAGATCCTCTTTTGGAGTTGACCTAATGCTGAGCAACACCCATGGTAATTTGTCTGCCCAGTTGAGACCATCCAAACGAGTCATTAAGGCTGATTTAAGGTGACAATGGAATCGTTCAACTATCCTGTTAGACTGCAGGTGATAGGCGCTTGTATGATGAAGCCTAAAGCCAAGCAGCCAAGGTAAGGCCCTCCATAACAAAGATGTAAAATGAGGTCCTCTGTCAGAAGTGATATAGGAACACAGGAAGTAGGAACAGGAGTAGGCCAAAAATGGCCCATCGAGCCTGCTCCACCATTCAATATGATCATGGCTGATCTAATTTATGATATGCACTGGTAAGCCAAAGTGAGCCACTCAGGAATTAAGGAATGCTCATGCACAAGTGTTCATAGAAGCATCTGTCATGGGGACTACCTTAGGCCATCTCATAAACCTATCAATCACCATTAAGAGATGGTGGCAGCTTCGTGAAACTGGAATTGGTCCCACAATGTCTACAAGGACATTGATGAAGCAACAAGTTTCCAATGTATTTTGACTTTTTTGAAAAGCTATACAAGATCTGGCCATTTGTGTGATGTCTTTCTTCAGACTGTGCCAAACAAAACTGTCTGAAATCAGACGAACGGTCAATTTTATGGATGGATGAGAAAGACCATGGACAAAATCAAAAATGCAACTCTCCACAAAGCTAGAACCACTGGCCATGGATGTGTGAACACGTCACATAAGAGCTGCTTGCCTTCAGTATCAATTTATACATCCTTCCATTGTAGGATGGTTATCGAGGTGTGATATGACTTAATCTCATTATCGTGCTTGGGAAGCGGTGAAAGCCATGTAGTCAATACCGTGGTCTATAGCTGATACCTCGAGTGCAACTGAGCGGGAAAGTGCATCAGCCACTACATTATCTTTTCCAGAAATGTGTGCTATTCTGGTAGAGAATTTCAAATTGAAGGATGACTGCTGCTGTTGTCGAGCTGACGATGGCTCTGACACCTTCAAAAATGTGAAGGTCAAGGGTTTATGGTCTGTGAATATGGTGAAGTGTCTGCCTTCCAAAAAGTAATGGAAGTGACGGATGGGCAAATATATGGCTAGGGTCAAAAGAGCTGTATTTTTTCTCAGACTCACAGAGGTGGTGTCTAAAGAATGCCAACGGCTTCTATTGTCCTTCCATATACTGCCGCAAGAGCGCCCCCTATGGCCACATCAGGCATATCTGTCGAAAGACTGGATAACTGAGCATGGTTGCTTGATCTAATAGCTCCTCTGTCTTTATGAAAGCATTTCGACTCTCATCTGTCTGCTGAATAGATTTGGCATCACCAGAGAGCAGATTGAACAGAGGCTTCATAACATGAGCTGCTGCTGGAAGGAATCGATGATAAAAATTAACCATGCCCAAGAACTCTTGCAGACCTTTGACAGTGGATGATCTGGAATATTCAGTAATGACGTCGATCTTGGAAGGCAGTGGAACCTCACCCTTGTCAGTGATTGTATGCCCCAGGAATTCTATGAACTGTGTCCGAAAACACATTTATTTGGATTGATGGTCAGTCCAAATTCTTGCAGACGTCTAAAGAGCATTCGCAGATGTTCCATGTGCTCTTCTTTAGTTTTGCTGGTGACTAATATGAAGATAAATGAAGATGTTGGCCATGCCAAGCTCTATTGCGTCCATAACTCACTGAAACATCTGAGCTGCATTTTTTAAAACCAAAAGGCATATGTAAAAATTCGAACAATCCGAAGGGAGTAATTATTGCCATTTTCGGAATGTTGTCTGGTTCCACTGGTACTTGGTGATATCCGTGCACCGTCCACTTGAAAAGATTTTTCACCCCATGCCGATTCACTGAAAAATCTTGAATATGGGAATAGCATAGCAATCCGGTATAGTGGCATAATTGAGCTGTCTATAACCTTTACAAGGTCTCCACCCTCCGGTGAGCTTTTGGACTAAATGTAATGAAGACGCCCATGGGCCGTTGGACCTGTGAATTATCCCCAGCTCTTCCATTTTATGGAATTCTTGTTTAGCTAATTGCAGTTTCTCTGGAGGCAAGCAACGTGCCCTAGCATGAATGGGAGGACCCTTAGTAGAAATATGGTGAGATATTCCATGATTCACAATGGGGGTCAAAAACTGCAGAGTTGTAATTTCAGGGAACTCCTTTACAAGTCTGGAGAACTTATCAACAGTCTTATGCAGGGCTTGAAGGTATTGCGCAGAAACATGCAATTCTGCCAGGCATATAGTTTGAAAGGTGGTACTATCCACCAGCCGACGCCCTTCTAAAACCACCATGAATGAATGAGCTCGAAGGAAATCAGCCCTGAATAGCGGTTGTGACACTGCCGCTATAATAAAAGACCATATGCAAATGTTCTGCTCGAAATGAACATTCATTCTTTTGGTGCCATATGTGGGTACGTTGGAACTATTGACTGCTGTGGGTTAGAGGTTAGGGATAGGATGACGTGTATTGAAAAAGGTTGGTGGAAAAACACTAACCTCCGATCCCGTGTCCACCAAAATTTATGTTGGGATAGCTGATCCCCAACATATAGAAGGCTGTCACAGTCATTAACGACAGTCAGCCAGGGCATTTAAACCTTTCATTATCGGATGAAGTTTGGGATTTCATTTTTAAGCTGCTTATTACTACATCTTTATGTGCCCATCATTGTTTGTTACAATTTAAAGTTGTACATATGTCTAAAGTCAAATGATCTCATATCTATTTAGATATATGTAAGAGAGGAGAGGCTTCTTCAATCCATATGTTCTGGATGTGTCTTAGCCTTAAAAAAATACTGGAGGGAGTTATTTCAAACTTTATCTTTAATCCTTAATGTAAATTTAGAGCCTAATTCTTTAGTCACTCTTTTTGGTACAACTGGAGAAGATGATATTCTTTCAACTCAATTAAATATCATACTTGGTCTTTTCTTTCTCTTTTGGCTAGATGTGTAATATTGCAGAGATGAAAAGATGCTGCTCCGCCAACTCATGCTCAATGGCTGAGGAACATTATGTCCTGTTTAAATTTAGAATAGATCGGTTACTCAATTAACAACTCAAATATAAGATTTCAAAATGTTGTGAGGACCTTCCTTAATTATTTTCATCACCTCCAAGCACAATATTAATTCCAAATTTTAATACTTGCTATTTTATTTCAGGAACAAAGTACATTTTTTCTTTAGTCATGCAAATGTTGGTATGGGGTTGGTATGTGATAAAATTTTCTTTTTTGTATTATGGATGCTCTATATATGCTTTATATAGTTTAAGTTATGCAATTTGTCATTATTATGCATTCCATAAATATTTTGTACATGTATGTTTATTTGTGAAAAATCAATAAAAATATTAAAAGAGAAATAAGATATAGCTGGAAGGACAAGATTTCACCCAAATGCTCAAGTGGGGCTCTGCCGCCACTGGAATCAATGGAGCTCTCATGTACAGTACTGTTCAAAGATACAGCTCTGGTGGAGGTCTGTCATTTTTTGCCTTTGGAACCAATGGAGCTCTTATGTACTTTTCAAAGATACAGCTGCAAGGGCAAGATTTCACTCAACTGCTCAAGTGGGTCTTTCATGCCATTGGAATTAACAGAGCTCTCATGTACTGTTCAACGATACAGTTCAGGTCAGGTGGGGAGGGGGGTCTGTCACGCAGTTAGCGCCATTGGAATCAAAGAAACTCTCGTATACAGCTCTTGTGGGAGTCTGTCGCTCTGTTAGCGCCCTGGAACTCTTGTGTACTGTTGGAAGATATAGCTGCAATGGCAAAAAGATCTGCAGATAGCACTGTCGATATCAGTGAGAAGAAAAGGAGGAAGCATTTATGTCTGTCTATAGAACAGAAATTCAAGTTGCTGTCGAAGCTAGACAATGGTGTAAGTGTGAAACGTCTAACAGAAGAGTATGGTGTTGGAATGACCACCATCTATGACCTGAGGAAACAGAAGGATAAACTGTTGAAGTTTTATTCTGAAAGTGAAGAACAGAAGTTAATGACAGATAGACACACGCCACTTAATGGTTTGCTGATCATGAGACAAGCAAAGCTCTCTCATGATGAACTGAAAAATGAAGAGAATTGTGAATATTCACTAGATTGGTTGAGCAGATCTAAGAAAAGTCATGGCATTAAAATGTTAAAGATGAATGTTGAAAAATCATCTGCTGATCACAAAGCAGCAGAGAGATTCATTGACAAGAATGCCAAGATCATCACTGATGAAAACCTGATGCTAGAACAAGTCCATAATGCCAATGAAACATCACTGTTTTGGTGTTTTTGCCCCAGAACAACACTGGCAACAGCTGATGAGACAGCTTCTACAGAAATTAAGAATAACTGTGCTGGGATGTGTTAATGAAGCAGGCATGCATATGTGTAAGTGGCTGTAAATAGGCAAAAGCAGTATCCTCATTGTTTTAACTGAGTGTATTTTTTTTTACCAGTCCATTATTATGCCAGCAGAAAAGTATGGGTCACCAGAGAAATCTTTTCTGATTGGTTAAACATTTTGTGCCAGCGGCTCATGCTCACTACAGGGAAGCTGAACTGGAAGACAACTGTAAAATTATTTTTATTCCTTGACTGTTCTGCTCATTGTCCAGCTGAAAGTCTCAACAAGTGTAATGTTCATGTCATGTACCCTCTCCCAAATGTGACTTCCTTAATTCAGCCAAGTGACCAAGGTATCCTTAGATCAATGAAGAGTGAATATAAAAACATTTTCTTGAACAACATGCTGTCAGCAACGAACAGAGGCTTGGGTGTAGTGGGTTTCCAAAAGGAATTTATCATAAGGGATGCCCTTTATGCTGCTGCTAACACTTAGAGCAAAGTTTTACATGCCTGGCACCATCTCTGGCCTGCAACAATGTTCCTTGATGATGAAGAAGACAGTGGTGATTTTGAAGGGTTCCGTGTGCCAGGGGAGAAAAAAATGGTGTCTGACCTCCTTGCCTGTGCAAAAATTTTACATTCAGAATCTGTCAGTAAGCTGGAAGAAGTGGATATTGACAAAGATTTTAAACATTGATAATGATGCTCCAGTTGTTTATTCACTGACTGATGGTGAAATAGCTGAACTTGTTCTGCATCCAGCTGAGTGCAGTGAAGAGGACTTAGTTGACACTGCAGACAAAGTGCCTATGGATAACATTGAGAACCTATGTGATGGACTTATTGATGCAAGAGAGCAGTGTGCATTCATAACAGAACAAGAAAACATGTCAGTGTATAGAATCAAAGACAGACAGTTAATGAGGCAGATGACACTGGAAAAAACCATCATGCAGAAATCCTAGTTTTTGTGCTGCACAAAGCAGAAATCACGATGTTATCTGTTAAGAATTAAACATTATTACATTATTTTATGCTTGAAAAATGTAACCATGGATACAAGTATTCTGCTGATGCCACTGTTACTGCTTAAAAAAACCTTCTTGATTATCTGAAAAATCTGGATAACCGAGATAGGTCAGGTCCCAAGTACTTTGGATAATCGGAAACGTACTGTATAAAGCAAGGACAGAGCAGTGGATGTCTAATCACCGATTAACACATTCCAGGTTAGAGCAGTGCTAATTCTGAACATGTTCATTAACACCAAACATACAGCACCCTTGGAGACTGAAAGGTGGTTTTTTTTTTCTACTTCGGGTGAAGTAAAAGGAATCAATTATATTTTGCAATGAAACTAAATCAAGAATAAAAGCAAACATGGGAAATACATTTTAAACAGAATGAGAATCAGAGTTTATTGTCATGAACAGGTCACAAAATTTGTTTTGTGGCAACATTTCAAGTGCAAATATTACTATAAATTAAATTTAAAATTAAATTAGTAAAAACGAGGAGAAAATTAGGTATTATCTGTGGTTCATTGTTCATTCAGAAAATGAGAGGAAAAAGCTGCTTTTGTACTGTTGGGTGATCATGTTCATGCTCCTGTACCTCCTTCCTGATGGTAGCAGTGTGAAGAGGGCATGGCCTGAGTGGCGAGGGCCCTTGAGGATAGAGTCTGATTTCTGAAGACACTAACTCTTGTAGAAGTCCTTGATGGAGTGAAGACTGATATCCATGAAGCCACTGGCTGAGTTCACAACTCTCGGTAGTCTTTATCTATCCTGTGCATCCACATCTCCATTCCATACAGTGATGCAACCAGTTAGAATGCCCTCCATGGAACAACTGTAGACATTTGCAAGAGTCTTTCATGACAAACCAAATTTCATCAAGATCCTCACGAAGTTTAGCTGCTGGCATGCCTTCTTCATGATTGCATCAACATTGAGGCCCCTGGATAGATCTTCAGAGATGTTGACACCCAGAAATTTGAAGTTCTTAACCCTTTCCACTGCTGACCCCTCAATGAGGTCTGCTTTCTGCTCTCATGATTTTCTTCCTACTGAAGTCCATAATCACTTCCTTAGTTCTGCTAACATTAAGTGTAAGGATATTCCGATGAGGAAGTCAAGGATCCAATTGGAGAGTGGGGTTGCAGAGACCCAGGTTTTGGTGCTTGTTGACCAATACTGATGGTGTGATGTTGAAAGCTGAGGTGTAGTGAATGAAAAGTAGCCAGATGTACATGTTGCTATTGTTTAGGTGATCCAGGGCTGAGTGAAGAACTAGTGAGATTGTATCTGCTTTGGAGCAATTGTGATGACAGGCAAATTGCAGTGGATTCAGATCTTTGCTTAAGTATGTGCTAATTCTGGCCATGACCAGCCTCTCAAAGCACTTAATGACAGTAGAAGTTAGTGCTACTGGGCGATAGTCATTGAGGCAGCTCACACTGCTCTTCTTGGGCACCGGGATGATTGATGCCCTTGACTGCACCAATTATCTCTGATATACAGATCAGTAAATATAAAGCAATATTTCACCAAAACATCATCATCAGTGCAGATTACTAAATTTCCTGTAATTACTGCAGCTTTTTACATGGAAATGCATTAGTTAGCAAATTCTCCACAGATTTTACATGCTTTCTTACTTGTTTTCCAGAGAATAAACGTGGACGAGAAGTGGAATGATCTGGAAAAAGTTTTTCGAGTCTTGGTTCACAGGCAACCATCATTCCATGACACGAAGTAATGGTGATGAG
>NW_027212054.1:0-54049 GCF_036971445.1 Narcine bancroftii | reverse complement strand
AGCGCAGACTCGTGGAAAGGAAGAGCCTATTAATGGTGGGTGAAAAAGTGTGATTGGGCAGCACAGAGTCGTGGAATGGAAGGGCCTATTAACTGTGGGTGAATGGGTGTGATTGGGCAACACAGGCTCATCGAATGAAAGCGCCTATTAATTGTGGGTGAATGGGTGGAATTGGGCAGCACAGGCTCGTGGAATGGGAGGGCCTACTAATTGTGGGTGAAAGGTGTGACTGGGCAACACAGACTCGTGGAAAGGAAGGGCCTATTAATTGTGGGTGAATGGGTGTGATTGGGCAACACAGACTCGTGGAAAGGAAGGGCCCATTAATTGTTGGTGAATAGGTGTGATTGCGCAGCACAGACTCCTGGAATGGAAGGGCCTATTAATTGTGGGTGAATGGTTGTGATTGGGCAGCGCTGACTCGTGGAAATGAAAGGCCTATTAATTGTGTATGAATGGGTGTGACTGGGTAACACAGGCTCGTGGAAAGGAAGGGCCTATTAATTGTGGGTGAATGTGTGTACTGGGCAGCACAGACTCGTGGAAAGGAAGAGCCTATAAATTGTGGGAGAATAGGTGTGATTGCGCACCACAGACTCGTGGAAAAGAAGGGGCTATTAATTGTGGGTGAATGGGTGTGATTGGGCAACAGGCTCGTGGAAAGGAAGGGCCTATTAATTGTGGGTGAAAGCGTTTGGTTGGGCAGCACAGACTCGTGAAATGGGAGGGCCTACTAATTGTGGGTGAAAGGTGTGACTGGGCAACACAGACTCGTGGAAAGGAAGGGCGTATTAATTGAGGGTGAATGTGTGTGATTGGGCAACACAGTCTCATGGAAAGAAAGGGCCCATTAATTGTGGGGTAATGGGTGCGATTGGGAAACAAAGGCTCGGGGTAAAGAAGGACCTATTAATTGTGGGTGAATGTGTGTGACTGGGCAACACAGACTCGTGGAAAGCAAGGGCCTATTAATGGTTGGTGAAAAAGTGTGATTCGGCAGTACAGAGTCGTGGAATGGAAGGGCCTATTAATTGTGGGTGAATGGGTGTGATTGGGCAACACAGGCTCGTCGAATGAAAGCGCCTGTTAATTGTGGGTGAATGGGTGTGATTGGGCAGCACAGCCTCGTGGAATGGGAGGGCCTACTAATTGTGGGTGAAAGATGTGACTGGGCAACACAGACTCGTGGAAAGGAAGGGCCTATTAATTCTGAGTGAATGGGTGTGATTGGGCAACACAGACTCGTGGAATGGAAGGGCCCATTAATTGTTGGTGAATGGGTCAGACTGGGCAACACAGGCTCGTGGAATGGAACAGCCTATTATTTGTGGGTGAATGAGTGTGACTGGGCAGTACAGACTCTTGGAAAGGAAGGGCCTATTAATGATGGGTGAATAGGTGTGATTGCGCAGCACAGACTCCTGGAATGGAAGGTCCTATTAATTGTGGGTGAATGGTTGTGATTGGGCAGCACTGACTCGTGGAAAAGAAGGGCCTATTAATTGTGGGTGAAAGCGTGTGGTTGGGCAGCACAGACTCGTGGAAAGGAAGGGCCTATTAATGGTGGGTGAAAAATTGTGATTGGGCAGCACAGAGTCGTGGAATGGAATGGCCTATTAATTGTGGGTGAATGGGTGTGATTGGGCAACACAGGCTCGTCGAATGCAAGCGCCTATTAATTGTGGGTGAATGGGTGTGATTGCGCAGCACAGACTCGTGGAAAGGGCCTATTAATTGTGGGTGAAAGGGTGTGATTGGGCAACACCGGCTCGTGGAAAGGAAGGGCCTATTAATTGTTGGTGAATGGGTGTGACTGGGCAGCAGAGGCTCGTGGAATGGACGCGCTTAATAATTTTGGGTTAATGGGTGTGACTGGGCAGTACAGCCTCGTGGAAACGAAGGGCCTATTAATTGTGGGTGAATGGGTGTGATTGGGCAACAGGCCCGTGAAAGGAAGGGCCTATTAATTGTGGGTGAAAGCGTGTGGTTGGGCAGCACAGACTCGTGGAAAGGAAGGGCCTATTAATTGTGGGTGAATGGGTGTGATTGGGCAACAGGCTCGTGGAAACGAAGGGCCTATTAATTGTGGGTGAAAGCGTGTGATTGGGCAGCGCAGACTCGTGGAAAGAAAGAGCCTATTAATGGTGGGTGAAAAAGTGTGATTGGGCAGCACAGAGTCGTGGAATGGAAGGGCCTATTAACTGTGGGTGAATGGGTGTGATTGGGCAACACAGGCTCATCGAATGAAAGCGCCAATTAATTGTGGGTGAATGGGTGTGATTGGGAAGCACAGGCTCGTGGAATGGGAGGGCCTACTAATTGTTGGTGAAAGGTGTGACTGGGCAACACAGACTCGTGAAAGGAAGGGCCTATTAATTGTGGGTGAATGGGTGTGATTGGGCAACACAGACTCGTGGAAAGGAAGGGCCCATTAATTGTTGGTGAATGGGTCAGACTGGGGAACACAGGCTCGTGGAATGGAACGGCATATTAATTGTGGGTGAATTAGTGTGATTGGGCAGCAAAGACTCGTGGAAAGGAAGCGCCTATTAATGGTGGGTGAATAGGTGTGATTGCGCAGCACAGACTCCTGGAATGGAAGGTCCTATTAATTGTGGGTGAATGGTTGTGATTGGGCAGCGCTGACTCGTGGAAATGAAGGGCCTATTAATTGTGGATGAATGGGTGTGACTGGGTAACACAGGCTCGTGGAAAGGAAGGGCCTATAAATTGTGGGGGAATGTGTGTGACTGGGCAGCACAGACTCGTGGAAAGGAAGAGCCTATAAATTGTGGGTGAAAAAGTGTGATTGGGCAGCACAGAGTCGTGGAATGGAAGGGCCTTTTAACTGTGGGTGAATGGGTGTGATTGGGCAACTCAGGCTCGTCGAATGAAAGCGCCTATTAATTGTGGGTGAATGGGTGTGATTGGGCAGCACAGGCTCGTGGAATGGGAGGGCCTACTAATTGTGGGTGAAAGGTGTGACTGGGCAACACAGACTCGTGGAAAGGAAGGGCCTATTAATTGTGGGTGAATGGGTGTGATTGGGCAACACAGACTCGTGGAAAGGAAGGGCCCATTAATTGTTGGTGAATGGGTCAGACTGGGCAAAACAGGCTCGTGGAATGGAATGGCATATTAATTGTGGGTGAATGAGTGTGATTGGGCAGCAGAGACTCGTGGAAATGAAGTGCCTATTAATGGTGGGTGAATAGGTGTGATTGCGCAGCACAGACTCCTGGAATGGAAGGGCCTATTAATTGTAGGTGAATGGTTGCGATTGGGCAGCGCTGACTCGTGGAAATGAAGGGCCTATTAATTGTGTATGAATGGGTGTGATTGGGTAACACAGGCTCGTGGAAAGGAAGAGCCTATAAATTGTGGGAGAATAGGTGTGATTGCGCACCACAGACTCGTGGAAAAGAAGGGCCTATTAATTGTGGGTGAATGGGTGTGATTGGGCAACAGGCTCGTGGAAAGGAAGGGCCTATTAATTGTGGGTGAAAGCGTTTGGTTGGGCAGCACAGACTCGTGAAATGGGAGGGCCTACTAATTGTGGGTGAAAGGTGTGACTGGGCAACACAGACTCGTGGAAAGGAAGGGCGTATTAATTGTGGGTGAATGTGTGTGATTGGGCAACACAGTCTCATGGAAAGAAAGGGCCCATTAATTGTGGGGTAATGGGTGCGATTGGGCAACAAAGGCTCGGGGAAAAGAAGGACCTATTAATTGTGGGTGAATGTGTGTGACTGGGCAACACAGACTCGTGGAAAGCAAGGGCCTACTAATGGTTGGTGAATGTGTGTGACTGGGCAGCACAGATTCGTGGAAAGGATGGGCCTATTAATTGTGGGTGAATGGGTGTGATGGGGCAACAGGCTCGTGGAAAGGAAGGGCCTATTAATTGTGGGTGAAAGCGTGTGATTGGGCAGCGCAGACTCGTGGAAAGGAAGAGCCTATTAATGGTGGGTGAAAAAGTATGATTGGGCAGCACAGAGTCGTGGAATGGAAGGGCCTATTAACTGTGGGTGAATGGGTGTGATTGGGCAACACAGGCTCATCGAATGAAAGCGCCTATTAATTGTGGGTGAATGGGTGTGATTGGGCAGCACAGGCTCGTGGAATGGGAGGGCCTACGAATTGTGGGTGAAAGGTGTGACTGGGCTACACAGACTCGTGAAAGGAAGGGCCTATTAATTGTGGGTGAATGGGTGTGATTGGGCAACACAGACTCGTGGAAAGGAAGGGCCCATTAATTGTTGGTGAATGGGTCAGACTGGGGAACACAGGCTCGTGGAATGGAACGGCATATTAATTGTTCGTGAATGAGTGTGATTGGGCAGCAGAGACTCGTGGAAAGGAAGGGCCTATTAATGGTGGGTGAATAGGTGTGATTGCGCAGCACAGACTCCTGGAATGGAAGGGCCTATTAATTGTAGGTGAATGGTTGTGATTGGGCAGCACAGACTCGTGGAAAGGAAGGGCCTAATAATTGTGGGTGAATGGGTGTGATTGGGCAACAGGTTCGTGGAAAGGAAGGGCCTATTAATTGTGGGTGAATGGGTGTGACTGGGCAGCACACACTCGTGGAATGACGGGCCTATTAATTGTGGGTTAATGGGTGTGATTGGGCAGCACAGACTCGTGGAAAAGAAGGGCCTATTAATTGTGGGTGAATGAGTGTGATTGGACCACACAGGTTCGTGGAAAGGAACTCCCTATTAATTATAGCTGAATGAGTGTGATTGGGCAGCACAGACTTGTGGAAAGGAAGGGCCTATTAATTGTGGGTGAATGGGTGAGATTGGGCAGCAGGCTCGTGGAAAGGAAGGGCCTATTTATTGTGGGTGAATGGGTGTGACTGGGCAACACAGGCTCATGGAAATGCAGAGCCTATTAATGGTGGGTGAAAAAGTGTGATTGGGCAGCACAGAGTCGTGGAATGGAAGGGCCTATTAACTGTGGGTGAATGGGTGTGATTGGGCAACTCAGGCTCGTCGAATGAAAGCGCCTATTAATTGTGGGTGAATGGGTGTGATTGGGCAGCACAGGCTCGTGGAAAGGAAGGGCCTATTAATTGTGGGTGAATGGGTGTGATTGGGCAACACAGACTCGTGGAAAGGAAGGGCCCATTAATTGTTGGTGAATGGGTCAGACTGGGCAAAACACGCTCGTGGAATGGAATGGCATATTAATTGTGGGTGAATGAGTGTGATTGGGCAGCAGAGACTCGTGGAAAGGAAGTGCCTATTAATGGTGTGTGAATAGGTGTGATTGCGCAGCACAGACTCCTGGAATGGAAGGGCCTATTAATTGTGGGTGAATGGTTGTGATTGGGCAGCGCTGACTCGTGGAAATGAAGGGCCTATTAATTGTGTATGAATGGGCGTGACTGGGTAACACAGGCTCGTGGAAAGCAAGAGCCTATAAATTGTGGGAGAATAGGTGTGATTGCGCACCACAGACTCGTGGAAAAGAAGGGCCTATTAATTGTGGGTGAATGGGTGTGATTGGGCAACAGGCTCGTGGAAAGGAAGGGCCTATTAATTGTGGGTGAAAGCGTTTGGTTGGGCAGCACAGACTCGTGAAATGGGAGGGCCTACTAATTGTGGGTGAAAGGTGTGACTGGGCAACACAGACTCGTGGAAAGGAAGGGCGTATTAATTGTGGGTGATTGTGTGTGATTGGGCAACACAGACTCGTGGAAAGGATGGGCCTATTAATGGTGGGTGAAAAAGTGTGATTGGGCAGCACAGAGTCGTGGAATGGAAGGGCCTATTAATTGTGGGTGAATGGGTGTGATTGGGCAACAAAGGCTCGTCGAATGCAAGCGCCTATTAATTGTGGGTGAATGCATGTGATTGGGCAGCACAGGCTCGTGGAATGGGAGGGCCTACTAATTGTGGGTGAAAGGTGTGACTGGGAAGCACAGACTCATGGAAAGGAAGGGCCTATTAATTGTGGGAGAATTGGTGTGACTGGGCAGCACAGGCTCGCGGAATGGACGGGCCTATTAATTGTAGGTGAATGGGAGTGATTGGGCAGCACAGACTCGTAGAAAGGAAGGGCCTAATAATTGTGGGTGAATGGGTGTGATTGGGCAACAGGTTCGTGGAAAGGAAGGGCCTATTAATTGTGGGTGAATGGGTGTGACTGGGCAACACACACTCGTGGAATGGACGGGCCTATTAATTGTGGGTTAATGGGTGTGACTGGGCAGCACAGACTTGTGGAAAGGAAGGGCCTATTAATTGTGGGTGAATGAGTGTGATTGGACCACACAGGTTCGTGGAAAGGAACTCCCTATTAATTATAGCTGAATGAGTGTGATTGGGCAGCACAGACTTGTGGAAAGGAAGGGCCTATTAATTGTGGGTGAATGGGTGAGATTGGGCAGCAGGCTCGTGGAAAGGAAGGGCCTATTTATTGTGGGTGAATGGGTTTGACTGGGCAACACAGCCTCGTGGAAACGAGAGGCCTATTAATTGTTGGTGAATGGGTCAGACTGGGCAACACATGCTCGTGGAATGGAACGTCCTATTAATTGTGGGTGAATGAGTGTGATTGGGGGGCAGAGACTCGTGGAAAGGAAGGGCCTATTAATGGTGGGTGAATGGTTGTGATTGGGCAGCACTCTCTCGTGGAAATGAAGGGCCTATTAATTGTGGATGAATGGGTGTGACTGGGCAACACAGGCTCGTGGAAAGGAAGAGCCTATTAATGGTGGGTGAAAAAGTGTGATTGGGCAGCACAGAGTCGTGGAATGGAAGGGCCTATTAACTGTGGGTGAATGGGTGTGATTGGGCAACTCAGGCTCGTCGAATGGAAGGGCCTATTAATTGGGGGTGAATGGGTGGAATTGGGCAGCACAGGCTCGTGGAATGGGAGGGCCTACTAATTGTGGGTGAATGGGTGTGATTGGGCAACACAGACTCGTGGAAAGGAAGGGCCCATTAATTGTTGGTGAATAGGTGTGATTGCGCAGCACAGACTCCTGGAATGGAAGGGCCTATTAATTGTGGGTGAATGGTTGTGATTGGGCAGCGCTGACTCGTGGAAATGAAGGGCCTATTAATTGTGTATGAATGGGTGTGACTGGGTAACACAGGCTCGTGGAAAGGAAGGGCCTATTAATTGTGGGTGAATGTGTGTACTGGGCAGCACAGACTCGTGGAAAGGAAGAGCCTATAAATTGTGGGAGAATAGGTGTGATTGTGCACCACAGACTCGTGGAAAAGAAGGGGCTATTAATTGTGGGTGAATGGGTGTGATTGGGCAACAGGCTCGTGGAAAGGAAGGGCCTATTAATTGTGGGTGAAAGCGTTTGGTTGGGCAGCACAGACTCGTGAAATGGGAGGGCCTACTAATTGTGGGTGAAAGGTGTGACTGGGCAACACAGACTCGTGGAAAGGAAGGGCGTATTAATTGTGGGTGAATGTGTGTGATTGGGCAACACAATCTCATGGAAAGAAAGGGCCCATTAATTGTGGGGTAATGGGTGCGATTGGGCAACAAAGGCTCGGGGAAAAGCAGGACCTATTAATTGTGGGTGAATGTGTGTGACTGGGCAACACAGACTCGTGGAAAGCAAGGGCCTATTAATGGTTGGTGAAAAAGTGTGATTCGGCAGTACAGAGTCGTGGAATGGAAGGGCCTATTAATTGTGGGTGAATGGGTGTGATTGGGCAACACAGGCTCGTCGAATGAAAGCGCCTGTTAATTGTGGGTGAATGGGTGTGATTGGGCAGCACAGCCTCGTGGAATGGGAGGGCCTACTAATTGTGGGTGAAAGATGTGACTGGGCAACACAGACTCGTGGAAAGGAAGGGCCTATTAATTCTGAGTGAATGGGTGTGATTGGGCAACACAGACTCGTGGAAAGGAAGGGCCCATTAATTTTTGGTGAATGGGTCAGACTGGGCAACACAGGCTCGTGGAATGGAACAGCCTATTAATTGTGGGTGAATGAGTGTGACTGGGCAGTACAGACTCTTGGAAAGGAAGGGCCTATTAATGGTGGGTGAATAGGTGTGATTGCGCAGCACAGACTCCTGGAATGGAAGGTCCTATTAATTGTGGGTGAATGGTTGTGATTGGGCAGCACTGACTCGTGGAAAAGAAGGGCCTATTAATTGTGGGTGAATGGGTGTGATTGGGCAACAGGCCCGTGAAAGGAAGGGCCTATTAATTGTGGGTGAAAGCGTGTGGTTGGGCAGCACAGACTCGTGGAAAGGAAGGGCCTATTAATGGTGGGTGAAAAATTGTGATTGGGCAGCACAGAGTCGTGGAATGGAATGGCCTATTAATTGTGGGTAAATGGGTGTGATTGGGCAACACAGGCTCGTCGAATGCAAGCGCCTATTAATTGTGGGTGAATGGGTGTGATTGCGCAGCACAGACTCGTGGAAAGGGCCTATTAATTGTGGGTGAAAGGGTGTGATTGGGCAACACTGGCTCGTGGAAAGGAAGGGCCTATTAATTGTTGGTGAATGGGTGTGACTGGGCAGCAGAGGCTCCTGGAATGGACGGGCTTAATAATTTTGGGTTAATGGGTGTGACTGGGCAGTACAGCCTCGTGGAAACGAAGGGCCTATTAATTGCGGGTGAATGGGTGTGATTGGGCAACAGGCCCGTGAAAGGAAGGGCCTATTAATTGTGGGTGAAAGCGTGTGGTTGGGCAGCACAGCTTCGTGGAAAGGAAGGGCCTATTAATGGTGGGTGAAAAAGTGTGATTGGGCAGCACAGAGTCGTGGAATGGAATGGCCTATTAATTGTGGGTGAATGGGTGTGATTGGGCAACACAGGCTCGTCGAATGCAAGCGCCTATTAATCGTGGGTGAATGGGTGTGATTGCGCAGCACAGACTCGTGGAAAGGAAGGGCCTATTAATGGTGGGTGAAAAAGTGTGATTGGGCAGCACAGAGTCGTGGAATGGAATGGCCTATTAATGATGGGTGAAAAAGTGTGATTGGGCAGCACAGAGTCGTGGAATGGAATGGCCCATTAATTGTTGGTGAATGGTTGTGACTGGGCAGCAGAGGCTCGTGGAATGGACGGGCTTAATAATTTTGGGTTAATGGGTGTGACTGGGCAGTACAGCCTCGTGCAAACGAAGGGCCTATTATTTGTTGGTGAATGGGTGTGATTGGGCAGCACAGGCTCGTGGAAAGAAAGGGCCCATTAATTGTGGGGTAATGGGTGCGATTGGGCAACAAAGGCTCGGGGAAAAGAAGGACCTATTAATTGTGGGTGAATGTGTGTGACTGGGCAACACAGACTCGTGGAAAGCAAGGGCCTATTAATGGTTGGTGAATGTGTGTGACTGGGCAGCACAGATTCGTGGAAAGGATGGGCCTATTAATTGTGGGTGAATGGGTGTGATTGGGCAACAGTCTCGTGGAAAGGAAGGGCCTATTAATTGTGGGTGAAAGAGTGTGATTGGGCAGCGCAGACTCGTGGAAACGAAGAGCCTATTAATGGTGGGTGAAAAAGTGTGATTGGGCAGCACAGAGTCGTGGAATGGAAGGGCCTATTAACTGTGGGTGAATGGGTGTGATTGGGCAACACAGGCTCATCGAATGAAAGCGCCTATTAATTGTGGGTGAATGGGTGTGATTGGGCAGCACAGGCTCGTGGAATGGGAGGGCCTACTAATTGTGGGTGAAAGGTGTGACTGGGCTACACAGACTCGTGAAAGGAAGGGCCTATTAATTGTGGGTGAATGGGTGTGATTGGGCAACACAGACTCGTGGAAAGGAAGGGCCCATTAATTGTTGGTGAATGGGTCAGACTGGGGAACACAGGCTCGTGGAATGGAACGGCATATTAATTGTGGGTGAATGAGTGTGATTGGGCAGCAGAGACTCGTGGAAAGGAAAGGCCTATTAATGGTGGGTGAATAGGTGTGATTGCGCAGCACAGACTCCTGGAATGGAAGGGCCTATTAATTGGAGGTGAATGGTTGTGATTGGGCAGTACAGACTCGTGGAAAGGAAGGGCCTAATAAATGTGGGTGAATGGGTGTGACTGGGCAACACAGGTTCGTGGAAATGCAGAGCCTATTAATGGTGGGTGAAAAAGTGTGATTGGGCAGCACAGAGTCGTGGAATGGATGGGCCTATTAACTGTGGGTGAATGGGTGTGATTGGGCAACTCAGGCTCGTCGAATGAAAGCGCCTATTAATTGTGGGTGAATGGGTGTGATTGGGCAACACAGGCTCGTGGAATGGGAGGGCCTACTAATTGTGGGTGAAAGGTGTGACTGGGCAACACAGACTCGTGGAAAGGAAGGGCCTATTAATTGTGGGTGAATGGGTGTGATTGGGCAACACAGACTCGTGGAAAGGAAGGGCCCATTAATTGTTGGTGAATGGGTCAGACTGGGCAAAACAGGCTCGTGGAATGGAATGGCATATTAATTGTGGGTGAATGAGTGTGATTGGGCAGCAGAGACTCGTGGAAAGGAAGTGCCTATTAATGGTTGGTGAATAGGTGTGATTGCGCAGCACAGACTCCTGGAATGGAAGGGCCTATTAATTGTGGGTGAATGGTTGTGATTGGGCAGCGCTGACTCGTGGAAATGAAGGGCCTATTAATTGTGTATGAATGGGTGTGACTGGGTAACACAGGCTCGTGGAAAGGAAGAGCCTATAAATTGTGGGAGAATAGGTGTGATTGCGCACCACAGACTCGTGGAAAAGAAGGGCCTATTAATTGTGGGTGAATGGGTGTGATTGGGCAACAGGCTCGTGGAAAGGAAGGGCCTATTAATTGTGGGTGAAAGCGTTTGGTTGGGCAGCACAGACTCGTGAAATGGGAGGGCCTACTAATTGTGGGTGAAAGGTGTGACTGGGCAACACAGACTCGTGGAAAGGAAGGGCGTATTAATTGTGGGTGAATGTGTGTGATTGGGCAACACAGTCTCATGGAAAGAAAGGGCCCATTAATTGTGGGGTAATGGGTGCGATTGGGCAACAAAGGCTCGGGGAAAAGAAGTACCTATTAATTGTGGGTGAATGTGTGTGACTGGGCAACACAGACTCGTGGAAAGCAAGGGCCTATTAATGGTTGGTGAAAAAGTGTGATTCGGCAGTACAGAGTCGTGGAATGGAAGTGCCTATTAATTGTGGGTGAATGGGTGTGATTGGGCAACACAGGCTCGTCGAATGAAAGCGCCTATTAATTGTGGGTGAATGGGTGTGATTGGGCAGCGCAGGCTCGTGGAATGGGAGGGCCTACTAATTGTGGGTGAAAGATGTGACTGGGCAACACAGACTCGTGGAAAGGAAGGGCCTATTAATTCTGAGTGAATGGGTGTGATTGGGCAACACAGACTCGTGGAAAGGAAGGGCCCATTAATTGTTGGTGAATGGGTCAGACTGGGCAACACAGGCTCGTGGAATGGAACGGCATATTAATTGTGGGTGAATGAGTGTGATTGCGCAGCACAGACTCCTGGAATAGACGGGCCTATTAATTGTGGGTGAATGGTTGTGATTGGGCAGCGCTGACTCGTGGAAATGAAGGGCCTATTAATTGTGGATGAATGGGTGTGACTGGGTAACACAGGCTCGTGGAAAGGAAGGGCCTATTAATTGTGGGTGAATGTGTGTGACTGGGCAGCACAGACTCGTGGAAAGGAAGAGCCTATAAATTGTGGGAGAATAGGTGTGATTGCGCACCACAGACTCGTTGAAAAGAAGGGCCTATTAATTGTGGGTGAATGCGTGTGATTGGGCAACAGGCTCGTGAAAGGAAGGGCCTATTAATTGTGGGTGAAAGCGTGTGGTTGGGCAGCACAGACTCGTGGAAAGGATGGGCCTATTAATGGTGGGTGAAAAAGTGTGATTGGGCAGCACAGAGTCGTGGAATGGAAGGGCCTATTAATTGTGGGTGAATGGGTGTGATTGGGCAACAAAGGCTCGTCGAATGCAAGCGCCTATTAATTGTGGGTGAATGCATGTGATTGGGCAGCACAGGCTCGTGGAATGGGAGGGCCTACTAATTGTGGGTGAAAGGTGTGACTGGGAAGCACAGACTCATGGAAAGGAAGGGCCTATTAATTGTGGGAGAATTGGTGTGACTGGGCAGCACAGGCTCGCGGAATGGACGGGCCTATTAATTGTAGGTGAATGGGAGTGATTGGGCAGCACAGACTCGTGGAAAGGAAGGGCCTAATAATTGTGGGTGAATGGGTGTGATTGGGCAACAGGTTCGTGGAAAGGAAGGGCCTATTAATTGTGGGTGAATGGGTGTGACTGGGCAGCACACACTCGTGGAATGGACGGGCCTATTAATTGTGGGTTAATGGGTGTGACTGGGCAGCACAGACTCGTGGAAAGGAAGGGCCTATTAATTGTGGGTGAATGAGTGTGATTGGACCACACAGGTTCGTGGAAAGGAACTCCCTATTAATTATAGCTGAATGAGTGTGATTGGGCAGCACAGACTTGTGGAAAGGAAGGGCCTATTAATTGTGGGTGAATGGGTGAGATTGGGCAGCAGGCTCGTGGAAAGGAAGGGCCTATTTATTGTGATTGAATGGGTGTGACTGGGCAACACAGCCTCGTGGAAACGAGAGGCCTATTAATTGTTGGTGAATGGGTCAGACTGGGCAACACATGCTCGTGGAATGGAACGTCCTATTAATTGTGGGTGAATGAGTGTGATTGGGGGGCAGAGACTCGTGGAAAGGAAGGGCATATTAATGGTGGGTGAATGGTTGTGATTGGGCAGCACTCTCTCATGGAAATGAAGGGCCTATTAATTGTGGATGAATGGGTGTGACTTGGCAACACAGGCTCGTGGAAAGGAAGAGCCTATTAATGGTGGGTGAAAAAGTGTGATTGGGCAGCACAGAGTCGTGGAATGGAAGGGCCAATTAACTGTGGGTGAATGGGTGTGATTGGGCAACTCAGAGTCGTGGAATGGAAGGGCCTATTAACTGTGGGTGAATGGGTGTGATTGGGCAACACAGGCTCATCGAATGAAAGCGCCTATTAATTGTGGGTGAATGGGTGGGATTGGGCAGCACAGGCTCGTGGAATGGGAGGGCCTACTAATTGTGGGTGAAAGGTGTGACTGGGCAACACAGACTCGTGGAAAGGAAGGGCCTATTAATTGTGGGTGAATGGGTGTGATTGGGCAACACAGACTCGTGGAAAGGAAGGGCCCATTAATTGTTGGTGAATAGGTCTGATTGCGCAGCACAGACTCCTGGAATGGAAGGGCCTATTAATTGTGGGTGAATGGTTGTGATTGGGCAGCGCTGACTCGTGGAAATGAAGGGCCTATTAATTGTGTATGAATGTGTGTACTGGGCAGCACAGACTCGTGGAAAGGAAGAGCCTATAAATTGTGGGAGAATAGGTGTGATTGCGCACCACAGACTCGTGGAAAAGAAGGGGCTATTAATTGTGGGTGAATGGGTGTGATTGGGCAACAGGCTCGTGGAAAGGAAGGGCCTATTAATTGTGGGTGAAAGCGTTTGGTTGGGCAGCACAGACTCGTGAAATGGGAGGGCCTACTAATTGTGGGTGAAAGGTGTGATTGGGCAACACAGTCTCATGGAAAGAAAGGGCCCATTAATTGTGGGGTAATGGGTGCGATTGGGCAACAAAGGCTCGGGGAAAAGAAGGACCTATTAATTGTGGGTGAATGTGTGTGACTGGGCAACACAGACTCGTGGAAAGCAAGGGCCTATTAATAGTTGGTGAAAAAGTGTGATTCGGCAGTACAGAGTCGTGGAATGGAAGGGCCTATTAATTGTGGGTGAATGGGTGTGATTGGGCAACACAGGCTCGTCGAATGAAAGCGCCTGTTAATTGTGGGTGAATGGGTGTGATTGGGCAGCACAGCCTCGTGGAATGGGAGGGCCTACTAATTGTGGGTGAAAGATGTGACTGGGCAACACAGACTCGTGGAAAGGAAGGGCCTATTAATTCTGAGTGAATGGGTGTGATTGGGCAACACAGACTCGTGGAAAGGAAGGGCCCATTAATTGTTGGTGAATGGGTCAGACTGGGCAACACAGGCTCGTGGAATGGAACAGCCTATTATTTGTGGGTGAATGAGTGTGACTGGGCAGTACAGACTCTTGGAAAGGAAGGGCCTATTAATGATGGGTGAATAGGTGTGATTGCGCAGCACAGACTCCTGGAATGGAAGGTCCTATTAATTGTGGGTGAATGGTTGTGATTGGGCAGCACTGACTCGTGGAAAAGAAGGGCCTATTAATTGTGTGTGAATGGGTGTGATTGGGCAACACAGGCTCGTCGAAAGCAAGCGCCTATTAATTGTGGGTGAATGGGTGTGATTGCGCAGCACAGACTCGTGGAAAGGGCCTATTAATTGTGGTTGAAAGGGTGTGATTGGGCAACACCGGCACGTGGAAAGGAAGGGCCTATTAATTGTTGGTGAATGGGTGTGACTGGGCAGCAGAGGCTCGTGGAATGGACGGGCTTAATAATTTTGGGTTAATGGGTGTGACTGGGCAGTACAGCCTCGTGGAAACGAAGGGCCTATTAATTGTGGGTGAATGGGTGTGATTGGGCAACAGGCCCGTGAAAGGAAGGGCCTATTAATTGTGGGTGAAACCGTGTGGTTGGGCAGCACAGACTCGTGGAAAGGAAGGGCCTATTAATGGTGGGTGAAAAAGTGTGATTGGGCAGCACAGAGTCGTGGAATGGAATGGCCTATTAATTGTGGGTGAATGGGTGTGATTGGGCAACACAGGCTCGTCGAATGCAAGCGCCTATTAATTGTGGGTGAATGGGTGTGATTGCGCAGCACAGACTCGTGGAAAGGAAGGGCCTATTAATGGTGGGTGAAAAAGTGTGATTGGGCAGCACAGAGTCGTGGAATGGAATGGCCTATTAATGATGAGTGAAAAAGTGTGATTGGGCAGCACAGAGTCGTGGAATGGAATGGCCCATTAATTGTTGGTGAATGGGTGTGACTGGGCAGCAGAGGCTCGTGGAATGGACGGGCTTAATAATTTTGGGTTAATGGGTGTGACTGGGCAGTACAGCCTCGTGGAAACGAAGGGCCTATTATTTGTTGGTGAATGGGTCAGACTGGGCAACACAGGCTCGTGGAATAGAACGGCCTATTAATTGTGGGTGAATGAGTGTGATTGGACCACACAGGTTCGTGGAAAGGAACTCCCTATTAATTATAGCTGAATGAGTGTGATTGGGCAGCACAGACTTGTGGAAAGGAAGGGCCTATTAATTGTGGGTGAATGGGTGAGATTGGGCAGCAGGCTCGTGGAAAGGAAGGGCCTATTTATTGTGATTGAATGGGTGTGACTGGGCAACACAGCCTCGTGGAAACGAGAGGCCTATTAATTGTTGGTGAATGGGTCAGACTGGGCAACACATGCTCGTGGAATGGAACGTCCTATTAATTGTGGGTGAATGAGTGTGATTGGGGGGCAGAGACTCGTGGAAAGGAAGGGCATATTAATGGTGGGTGAATGGTTGTGATTGGGCAGCACTCTCTCATGGAAATGAAGGGCCTATTAATTGTGGATGAATGGGTGTGACTTGGCAACACAGGCTCGTGGAAAGGAAGAGCCTATTAATGGTGGGTGAAAAAGTGTGATTGGGCAGCACAGAGTCGTGGAATGGAAGGGCCAATTAACTGTGGGTGAATGGGTGTGATTGGGCAACTCAGAGTCGTGGAATGGAAGGGCCTATTAACTGTGGGTGAATGGGTGTGATTGGGCAACACAGGCTCATCGAATGAAAGCGCCTATTAATTGTGGGTGAATGGGTGGGATTGGGCAGCACAGGCTCGTGGAATGGGAGGGCCTACTAATTGTGGGTGAAAGGTGTGACTGGGCAACACAGACTCGTGGAAAGGAAGGGCCTATTAATTGTGGGTGAATGGGTGTGATTGGGCAACACAGACTCGTGGAAAGGAAGGGCCCATTAATTGTTGGTGAATAGGTCTGATTGCGCAGCACAGACTCCTGGAATGGAAGGGCCTATTAATTGTGGGTGAATGGTTGTGATTGGGCAGCGCTGACTCGTGGAAATGAAGGGCCTATTAATTGTGTATGAATGTGTGTACTGGGCAGCACAGACTCGTGGAAAGGAAGAGCCTATAAATTGTGGGAGAATAGGTGTGATTGCGCACCACAGACTCGTGGAAAAGAAGGGGCTATTAATTGTGGGTGAATGGGTGTGATTGGGCAACAGGCTCGTGGAAAGGAAGGGCCTATTAATTGTGGGTGAAAGCGTTTGGTTGGGCAGCACAGACTCGTGAAATGGGAGGGCCTACTAATTGTGGGTGAAAGGTGTGATTGGGCAACACAGTCTCATGGAAAGAAAGGGCCCATTAATTGTGGGGTAATGGGTGCGATTGGGCAACAAAGGCTCGGGGAAAAGAAGGACCTATTAATTGTGGGTGAATGTGTGTGACTGGGCAACACAGACTCGTGGAAAGCAAGGGCCTATTAATAGTTGGTGAAAAAGTGTGATTCGGCAGTACAGAGTCGTGGAATGGAAGGGCCTATTAATTGTGGGTGAATGGGTGTGATTGGGCAACACAGGCTCGTCGAATGAAAGCGCCTGTTAATTGTGGGTGAATGGGTGTGATTGGGCAGCACAGCCTCGTGGAATGGGAGGGCCTACTAATTGTGGGTGAAAGATGTGACTGGGCAACACAGACTCGTGGAAAGGAAGGGCCTATTAATTCTGAGTGAATGGGTGTGATTGGGCAACACAGACTCGTGGAAAGGAAGGGCCCATTAATTGTTGGTGAATGGGTCAGACTGGGCAACACAGGCTCGTGGAATGGAACAGCCTATTATTTGTGGGTGAATGAGTGTGACTGGGCAGTACAGACTCTTGGAAAGGAAGGGCCTATTAATGATGGGTGAATAGGTGTGATTGCGCAGCACAGACTCCTGGAATGGAAGGTCCTATTAATTGTGGGTGAATGGTTGTGATTGGGCAGCACTGACTCGTGGAAAAGAAGGGCCTATTAATTGTGTGTGAATGGGTGTGATTGGGCAACACAGGCTCGTCGAAAGCAAGCGCCTATTAATTGTGGGTGAATGGGTGTGATTGCGCAGCACAGACTCGTGGAAAGGGCCTATTAATTGTGGTTGAAAGGGTGTGATTGGGCAACACCGGCACGTGGAAAGGAAGGGCCTATTAATTGTTGGTGAATGGGTGTGACTGGGCAGCAGAGGCTCGTGGAATGGACGGGCTTAATAATTTTGGGTTAATGGGTGTGACTGGGCAGTACAGCCTCGTGGAAACGAAGGGCCTATTAATTGTGGGTGAATGGGTGTGATTGGGCAACAGGCCCGTGAAAGGAAGGGCCTATTAATTGTGGGTGAAACCGTGTGGTTGGGCAGCACAGACTCGTGGAAAGGAAGGGCCTATTAATGGTGGGTGAAAAAGTGTGATTGGGCAGCACAGAGTCGTGGAATGGAATGGCCTATTAATTGTGGGTGAATGGGTGTGATTGGGCAACACAGGCTCGTCGAATGCAAGCGCCTATTAATTGTGGGTGAATGGGTGTGATTGCGCAGCACAGACTCGTGGAAAGGAAGGGCCTATTAATGGTGGGTGAAAAAGTGTGATTGGGCAGCACAGAGTCGTGGAATGGAATGGCCTATTAATGATGAGTGAAAAAGTGTGATTGGGCAGCACAGAGTCGTGGAATGGAATGGCCCATTAATTGTTGGTGAATGGGTGTGACTGGGCAGCAGAGGCTCGTGGAATGGACGGGCTTAATAATTTTGGGTTAATGGGTGTGACTGGGCAGTACAGCCTCGTGGAAACGAAGGGCCTATTATTTGTTGGTGAATGGGTCAGACTGGGCAACACAGGCTCGTGGAATAGAACGGCCTATTAATTGTGGGTGAATGAGTGTGATTGGGCAGCAGAGACTCGTGGAAAGGAAGGGCCTATTAATGGTGGGTGAAAAAGTGTGATTGGGCAGCACAGAGTCGTGGAATGGAAGGGCCTATTAACTATGGGTGAATGGGTGTGATTGGGCAACACAGGCTCATCGAATGAAAGCGCCTATTAATTGTGGGTGAATGGGTGTGATTGGGCAGCACAGGCTCGTGGAATGGGAGGGCCTACTAATTGTTGGTGAAAGGTGTGACTGGGCAACACAGACTCGTGAAAGGAAGGGCCTATTAATTGTGGGTGAATGGGTGTGATTGGGCAACACAGACTCGTGGAAATGAAGGGCCTATTAATTGTGGATGAATGGGTGTGACTGGGTAACACAGGCTCGTGGAAAGGAAGGGCCTATAAATTGTGGGTGAATGTGTGTGACTGGGCAGCACAGACTCGTGGAAAGGAAGAGCCTATAAATTGTGGGAGAATAGGTTTGATTGCGCACCACAGACTCGTGGAAAAGAAGGGCCTATTAATTGTGGGTGAATGGGTGTGATTGGGCAACAGGCTCGTGGAAAGGAAGGGCCTATTAATTGTGGGTGAAAGCGTTTGGTTGGGCAGCACAGACTCGTGAAATGGGAGGGCCTACTAATTGTGGGTGAAAGGTGTGACTGGGCAACACAGACTCGTGGAAAGGAAGGGCGTATTAATTGTGGGTGAATGTGTGTGATTGGGCAACACAGTCTCATGGAAAGAAAGGGCCCATTAATTGTGGGGTAATGGGTGCGATTGGGCAACAAAGGCTCGGGGAAAAGAAGTACCTATTAATTGTGGGTGAATGTGTGTGACTGGGCAACACAGACTCGTGGAAAGCAAGGGCCTATTAATGGTTGGTGAAAAAGTGTGATTCGGCAGTACAGAGTCGTGGAATGGAAGTGCCTATTAATTGTGGGTGAATGGGTGTGATTGGGCAACACAGGCTCGTCGAATGAAAGCGCCTATTAATTGTGGGTGAATGGGTGTGATTGGGCAGCGCAGGCTCGTGGAATGGGAGGGCCTACTAATTGTGGGTGAAAGATGTGACTGGGCAACACAGACTCGTGGAAAGGAAGGGCCTATTAATTCTGAGTGAATGGGTGTGATTGGGCAACACAGACTCGTGGAAAGGAAGGGCCCATTAATTGTTGGTGAATGGGTCAGACTGGGCAACACAGGCTCGTGGAATGGAACGGCATATTAATTGTGGGTGAATGAGTGTGATTGCGCAGCACAGACTCCTGGAATAGACGGGCCTATTAATTGTGGGTGAATGGTTGTGATTGGGCAGCGCTGACTCGTGGAAATGAAGGGCCTATTAATTGTGGATGAATGGGTGTGACTGGGTAACACAGGCTCGTGGAAAGGAAGGGCCTATTAATTGTGGGTGAATGTGTGTGACTGGGCAGCACAGACTCGTGGAAAGGAAGAGCCTATAAATTGTGGGAGAATAGGTGTGATTGCGCACCACAGACTCGTTGAAAAGAAGGGCCTATTAATTGTGGGTGAATGCGTGTGATTGGGCAACAGGCTCGTGAAAGGAAGGGCCTATTAATTGTGGGTGAAAGCGTGTGGTTGGGCAGCACAGACTCGTGGAAAGGATGGGCCTATTAATGGTGGGTGAAAAAGTGTGATTGGGCAGCACAGAGTCGTGGAATGGAAGGGCCTATTAATTGTGGGTGAATGGGTGTGATTGGGCAACAAAGGCTCGTCGAATGCAAGCGCCTATTAATTGTGGGTGAATGCATGTGATTGGGCAGCACAGGCTCGTGGAATGGGAGGGCCTACTAATTGTGGGTGAAAGGTGTGACTGGGAAGCACAGACTCATGGAAAGGAAGGGCCTATTAATTGTGGGAGAATTGGTGTGACTGGGCAGCACAGGCTCGCGGAATGGACGGGCCTATTAATTGTAGGTGAATGGGAGTGATTGGGCAGCACAGACTCGTGGAAAGGAAGGGCCTAATAATTGTGGGTGAATGGGTGTGATTGGGCAACAGGTTCGTGGAAAGGAAGGGCCTATTAATTGTGGGTGAATGGGTGTGACTGGGCAGCACACACTCGTGGAATGGACGGGCCTATTAATTGTGGGTTAATGGGTGTGACTGGGCAGCACAGACTCGTGGAAAGGAAGGGCCTATTAATTGTGGGTGAATGAGTGTGATTGGACCACACAGGTTCGTGGAAAGGAACTCCCTATTAATTATAGCTGAATGAGTGTGATTGGGCAGCACAGACTTGTGGAAAGGAAGGGCCTATTAATTGTGGGTGAATGGGTGAGATTGGGCAGCAGGCTCGTGGAAAGGAAGGGCCTATTTATTGTGATTGAATGGGTGTGACTGGGCAACACAGCCTCGTGGAAACGAGAGGCCTATTAATTGTTGGTGAATGGGTCAGACTGGGCAACACATGCTCGTGGAATGGAACGTCCTATTAATTGTGGGTGAATGAGTGTGATTGGGGGGCAGAGACTCGTGGAAAGGAAGGGCATATTAATGGTGGGTGAATGGTTGTGATTGGGCAGCACTCTCTCATGGAAATGAAGGGCCTATTAATTGTGGATGAATGGGTGTGACTTGGCAACACAGGCTCGTGGAAAGGAAGAGCCTATTAATGGTGGGTGAAAAAGTGTGATTGGGCAGCACAGAGTCGTGGAATGGAAGGGCCAATTAACTGTGGGTGAATGGGTGTGATTGGGCAACTCAGAGTCGTGGAATGGAAGGGCCTATTAACTGTGGGTGAATGGGTGTGATTGGGCAACACAGGCTCATCGAATGAAAGCGCCTATTAATTGTGGGTGAATGGGTGGGATTGGGCAGCACAGGCTCGTGGAATGGGAGGGCCTACTAATTGTGGGTGAAAGGTGTGACTGGGCAACACAGACTCGTGGAAAGGAAGGGCCTATTAATTGTGGGTGAATGGGTGTGATTGGGCAACACAGACTCGTGGAAAGGAAGGGCCCATTAATTGTTGGTGAATAGGTCTGATTGCGCAGCACAGACTCCTGGAATGGAAGGGCCTATTAATTGTGGGTGAATGGTTGTGATTGGGCAGCGCTGACTCGTGGAAATGAAGGGCCTATTAATTGTGTATGAATGTGTGTACTGGGCAGCACAGACTCGTGGAAAGGAAGAGCCTATAAATTGTGGGAGAATAGGTGTGATTGCGCACCACAGACTCGTGGAAAAGAAGGGGCTATTAATTGTGGGTGAATGGGTGTGATTGGGCAACAGGCTCGTGGAAAGGAAGGGCCTATTAATTGTGGGTGAAAGCGTTTGGTTGGGCAGCACAGACTCGTGAAATGGGAGGGCCTACTAATTGTGGGTGAAAGGTGTGACTGGGCAACACAGACTCGTGGAAAGGAAGGTCGTATTAATTGTGGGTGAATGTGTGTGATTGGGCAACACAGTCTCATGGAAAGAAAGGGCCCATTAATTGTGGGGTAATGGGTGCGATTGGGCAACAAAGGCTCGGGGAAAAGAAGGACCTATTAATTGTGGGTGAATGTGTGTGACTGGGCAACACAGACTCGTGGAAAGCAAGGGCCTATTAATAGTTGGTGAAAAAGTGTGATTCGGCAGTACAGAGTCGTGGAATGGAAGGGCCTATTAATTGTGGGTGAATGGGTGTGATTGGGCAACACAGGCTCGTCGAATGAAAGCGCCTGTTAATTGTGGGTGAATGGGTGTGATTGGGCAGCACAGCCTCGTGGAATGGGAGGGCCTACTAATTGTGGGTGAAAGATGTGACTGGGCAACACAGACTCGTGGAAAGGAAGGGCCTATTAATTCTGAGTGAATGGGTGTGATTGGGCAACACAGACTCGTGGAAAGGAAGGGCCCATTAATTGTTGGTGAATGGGTCAGACTGGGCAACACAGGCTCGTGGAATGGAACAGCCTATTATTTGTGGGTGAATGAGTGTGACTGGGCAGTACAGACTCTTGGAAAGGAAGGGCCTATTAATGATGGGTGAATAGGTGTGATTGCGCAGCACAGACTCCTGGAATGGAAGGTCCTATTAATTGTGGGTGAATGGTTGTGATTGGGCAGCACTGACTCGTGGAAAAGAAGGGCCTATTAATTGTGGGTGAATGGGTGTGATTGGGCAACACAGGCTCGTCGAAAGCAAGCGCCTATTAATTGTGGGTGAATGGGTGTGATTGCGCAGCACAGACTCGTGGAAAGGGCCTATTAATTGTGGTTGAAAGGGTGTGATTGGGCAACACCGGCACGTGGAAAGGAAGGGCCTATTAATTGTTGGTGAATGGGTGTGACTGGGCAGCAGAGGCTCGTGGAATGGACGGGCTTAATAATTTTGGGTTAATGGGTGTGACTGGGCAGTACAGCCTCGTGGAAACGAAGGGCCTATTAATTGTGGGTGAATGGGTGTGATTGGGCAACAGGCCCGTGAAAGGAAGGGCCTATTAATTGTGGGTGAAACCGTGTGGTTGGGCAGCACAGACTCGTGGAAAGGAAGGGCCTATTAATGGTGGGTGAAAAAGTGTGATTGGGCAGCACAGAGTCGTGGAATGGAATGGCCTATTAATTGTGGGTGAATGGGTGTGATTGGGCAACACAGGCTCGTCGAATGCAAGCGCCTATTAATTGTGGGTGAATGGGTGTGATTGCGCAGCACAGACTCGTGGAAAGGAAGGGCCTATTAATGGTGGGTGAAAAAGTGTGATTGGGCAGCACAGAGTCGTGGAATGGAATGGCCTATTAATGATGGGTGAAAAAGTGTGATTGGGCAGCACAGAGTCGTGGAATGGAATGGCCCATTAATTGTTGGTGAATGGGTGTGACTGGGCAGCAGAGGCTCGTGGAATGGACGGGCTTAATAATTTTGGGTTAATGGGTGTGACTGGGCAGTACAGCCTCGTGGAAACGAAGGGCCTATTATTTGTTGGTGAATGGGTCAGACTGGGCAACACAGGCTCGTGGAATAGAACGGCCTATTAATTGTGGGTGAATGAGTGTGATTGGGCAGCAGAGACTCGTGGAAAGGAAGGGCCTATTAATGGTGGGTGAAAAAGTGTGATTGGGCAGCACAGAGTCGTGGAATGGAAGGGCCTATTAACTGTGGGTGAATGGGTGTGATTGGGGAACACAGGCTCATCGAATGAAAGCGCCTATTAATTGTGGGTGAATGGGTGTGATTGGGCAGCACAGGCTCGTGGAATGGGAGGGCCTACTAATTGTTGGTGAAAGGTGTGACTGGGCAACACAGACTCGTGAAAGGAAGGGCTTATTAATTGTGGGTGAATGGGTGTGATTGGGCAACACAGACTCGTGGAAATGAAGGGCCTATTAATTGTGGATGAATGGGTGTGACTGGGTAACACAGGCTCGTGGAAAGGAAGGGCCTATAAATTGTGGGTGAATGTGTGTGACTGGGCAGCACAGACTCGTGGAAAGGAAGAGCCTATAAATTGTGGGAGAATAGGTTTGATTGCGCACCACAGATTCGTGGAAAGGAAGGGCCTATTAATTGTGGGTGAATGGGTGTGATTGGGCAACAGGCTCGTGGAAAGGAAGGGCCTATTAATTGTGGGTGAAAGCGTGTGATTGGGCAGCGCAGACTCGTGGAAAGGAAGAGCCTATTAATGGTGGGTGAAAAAGTGTGATTGGGCAGCACAGAGTCGTGGAATGGAAGGGCCTATTAACTGTGGGTGAATGGGTGTGATTGGGCAACACAGGCTCGTCGAATGAAAGCGCCTATTAATTGTAGGTGAATGGGTGTGATTGGGCAGCACAGGCTCGTGGAATGGGAGGGCCTACTAATTGTGGGTGAAAGGTGTGACTGGGCAACACAGACTCGGGAAAGGAAGGGCCTATTAATTGTGGGTGAATGGGTGTGATTGGGCAACACAGACTCGTGGAAAGGAAGGGCCTATTAATGGTGGGTGAATAGGTGTGATTGCGCAGCACAGACTCCTGGAATAGAAGGGCCTATTAATTGTGGGTGAATGGTTGTGATTGGGCAGCGCTGACTCGTGGAAATGAAGGGCATATTAATTGTGGATGAATGGGTGTGACTGGGTAACACAGGCTCGTGGAAAGGAAGGGCCTATTAATTGTGGGTGAATGTGTGTGACTGGGCAGCACAGACTCGTGGAAAGGAAGAGCCTATAAATTGTGGGAGAATAGGTGCGATTGCGCACCACAGACTCGTGGAAAAGAAGGGCCTATTAATTGTGGGTGAATGGGAGTGATTGGGCAGCACAGACTCGTGGAAAGGAAGGGCCTAATAATTGTGGGTGAATGGGTGTGATTGGGCAACAGGCCCGTGAAAGGAAGGGCCTATTAATTGTGTGTGAATGGGTGTGACTGGGAAGCACACACTCGTGGAATGACGGGCCTATTAATTGTGGGTGAAAGCGTGTGATTGGGCAGCGCAGACTCGTGGAAAGGAAGAGCCTATTAATGGTGGGTGAAAAAGTGTGATTGGGCAGCACAGAGTCGTGGAATGGAAGGGCCTATTAACTGTGGGTGAATGGGTGTGATTGGGCAACACAGGCTCGTCGAATGAAAGCGCCTATTAATTGTAGGTGAATGGGTGTGATTGGGCAGCACAGGCTCGTGGAATGGGAGGGCCTACTAATTGTGGGTGAAAGGTGTGACTGGGCAACACAGACTCGGGAAAGGAAGGGCCTATTAATTGTGGGTGAATGGGTGTGATTGGGCAACACAGACTCGTGGAAAGGAAGGGCCTATTAATGGTGGGTGAATAGGTGTGATTGCGCAGCACAGACTCCTGGAATAGAAGGGCCTATTAATTGTGGGTGAATGGTTGTGATTGGGCAGCGCTGACTCGTGGAAATGAAGGGCCTATTAATTGTGGATGAATGGGTGTGACTGGGTAACACAGGCTCGTGGAAAGGAAGGGCCTATTAATTGTGGGTGAATGTGTGTGACTGGGCAGCACAGACTCGTGGAAAGGAAGAGCCTATAAATTGTGGGAGAATAGGTGTGATTGCGCACCACAGACTCGTGGAATAGAAGGGCCTATTAATTGTGGGTGAATGGGAGTGATTGGGCAGCACAGACTCGTGGAAAGGAAGGGCCTAATAATTGTGGGTGAATGGGTGTGATTGGGCAACAGGCCCGTGAAAGGAAGGGCCTATTAATTGTGTGTGAATGGGTGTGACTGGGCAGCACACACTCGTGGAATGACGGGCCTATTAATTGTGGGTTAATGGGTGTGATTGGGCAGCACAGACTCGTGGAAAGGAAGGGCCTATTAATTGTGGGTGAATGAGTGTGATTGGACCACACAGGTTCGTGGAAAGGAACTCCCTATTAATTATAGCTGAATGAGTGTGATTGGGCAGCACAGACTTGTGGAAAGGAAGGGCCTATTAATTGTGGGTGAATGGGTGAGATTGGGCAGCAGGCTCCTGGAAAGGAAGGGCCTATTTATTGTGGGTGAATGGGTGTGACTGGGCAACACAGCCTCGTGGAAACGAAGGGCCTATTAATTGTTGGTGAATGGGTCAGACTGGGCTACACATGCTCGTGGAATGGAACGTCCTATTAATTGTGGGTGAATGAGTGTGATTGGGCAGCAGAGACTCGTGGAAAGGGCCTATTAATGGTGGGTGAATGGTTGTGATTGGGCAGCACTCTCTCGTGGAAATGAAGGGCCTATTAATTGTGGATGAATGGGTGTGACTGGGCAACACAGGCTCGTGGAAATGAAGAGCCTATTAATGGTGGGTGAAAAAGTGTGATTGGGCAGCACAGAGTCGTGGAATGGAAGGGCCTATTAACTGTGGGTGAATGGGTGTGATTGGGCAACTCAGGCTCGTCGAATGAAAGCGCCTATTAATTGTGGGTGAATGGGTGTGATTGGGCAGCACAGGCTCGTGGAATGGGAGGGCCTACTAATTGTGGGTGAAAGGTGTGACTGGGCAACACAGACTCGTGGAAAGGAAGGGCCTATTAATTGTGGGTGAATGGGTGCGATTGGGCAACACAGACTCGTGGAAAGGAAGGGCCCATTAATTGTTGGTGAATGGGTCAGACTTGGCAAAACAGGCTCGTGGAATGGAACGGCATATTAATTGTGGGTGAATGAGTGTGATTGGGCAGCAGAGACTCGTGGAAAGGAAGTGCCTATTAATGGTGGGTGAATAGGTGTGATGGCGCAGCACAGACTCCTGGAATGGAAGGGCCTATTAATTGTGGGTGAATGGTTGTGATTGGGCAGCGCTGACTCGTGGAAATGAAGGGCCTATTAATTGTGTATGAATGGGTGTGACTGGGTAACACAGGCTCGTGGAAAGGAACGGCCTATTAATTGTGGGTGAATGTGTGTGACTGGGCAGCACAGACTCGTGGAAAGGAAGAGCCTATAAATTGTGGGAGAATAGGTGTGATTGCGCACCACAGACTCGTGGAAAAGAAGGGCCTATTAATTGTGGGTGAATGGGTGTGATTGGGCAACAGGCTCATGGAAAGGAAGGGCCTAATAATTGTGGGTGAAAGGTGTGACTGGGCAACACAGACTCGTGGAAAGGAAGGGCGTATTAATTGTGGGTGAATGTGTGTGATTGGGCAACACAGTCTCATGGAAAGAAAGGGCCCATTAATTGTGGGGTAATGGGTGCGATTGGGCAACAAAGGCTCGGGGAAAAGAAGGACCTATTAATTGTGGGTGAATGTGTGTGACTGGGCAACACAGACTCATGGAAAGCAAGGGCCTATTAATGGTTGGTGAAAAAGTGTGATTTGGCAGTACAGAGTCGTGGAATGGAAGTGCCTATTAATTGTGGGTGAATGGGTGTGATTGGGCAACACAGGCTCGTCGAATGAAAGCGCCTATTAATTGTGGGTGAATGGGTGTGATTGGGCAGCACAGGCTCGTGGAATGGGAGGGCCTACTAATTGTGGGTGAAAGATGTGACTGGGCAACACAGACTCGTGGAAAGGAAGGGCCTATTAATTCTGAGTGAATGGGTGTGATTGGGCAACACAGACTCGTGGAAAGGAAGGGCCCATTAACTGTTGGTGAATGGGTCAGACTGGGCAACACAGGCTCGTGGAATGGAACGGCATATTAATTGTGGGTGAATGAGTGTGATTGGGCAGCAGAGACTCGTGGAAAGGAAGGGCCTATTAATGGTGGGTGAATAGGTGTGATTGCGCAGCACAGACTTCTGGAATAGACGGGCCTATTAATTGTGGGTGAATGGTTCTGATTGGGCAGCGCTGACTCATGGAAATGAAGGGCCTATTAATTGTGGATAAATGGGTGTGACTGGGTAACACAGGCTCGTGGAAAGGAAGGGCCTATTAATTGTGGGTGAATGTGTGTGACTGGGCAGCACAGACTCGTGGAAAGGAAGAGCCTATAAATTGTGGGAGAATAGGTGTGATTGCGCACCACAGACTCGTGGAAAAGAAGGGCCTATTAATTGTGGGTGAATGGGTGTGATTGGGCAACAGGCTCGTGAAAGGAAGGGCCTATTAATTGTGGGTGAAAGCGTGTGGTTGGGCAGCACAGACGCGTGGAAAGGATGGGTCTATTAATGGTGGGTGAAAAAGTGTGATTGGGCAGCACAGAGTCGTGGAATGGAAGGGCCTATTAATTGTGGGTGAATGGGTGTGATTGGGCAACACAGGCTCGTCGAATGCAAGCGCCTATTAATTGTGGGTGAATGCATGTAATTGGGCAGCACAGGCTCGTGGAATGGGAGGGCCTACTAATTGTGGGTGAAAGGTGTGACTGGGAAGCACAGACTCATGGAAAGGAAGGGCCTATTAATTTTGGGAGAATTGGTGTGACTGGGCAGCACAGGCTCGCGGAATGGACTGGCCTATTAATTGTAGGTGAATGGGAGTGATTGGGCAGCACAGACTCGTGGAAAGGAAGGGCCTAATAATTTTGGGTGAATGGGTGTGATTGGGCAACAGGTTCGTGGAAAGGAAGGGCCTATTAATTGTGGGTGAATGGGTGTGACTGGGCAGCACACACTCGTGGAATGGACGGGCCTATTAATTGTGGGTGAATGGGTGTGATTGGGCAACAGGCCCGTGAAAGGAAGGGCCTATTAATTGTGTATGAATGGGTGTGACTGGGTAACACAGGCTCGTGGAATAGAAGGGCCTATTAATTGTGGGTGAATGTGTGTGACTGTGCAGCACAGACTCGTGGAAAGGAAGGGCCTATTAATTGTGGGTGAATGAGTGTGATTGGACCACACAGGTTCGTGGAAAGGAACTCCCTATTAATTATAGCTGAATGAGTGTGATTGGGCAGCACAGACTTGTGGAAAGGAAGGGCCTATTAATTGTGGGTGAATGGGTGAGATTGGGCAGCAGGCTCGTGGAAAGGAAGGGCCTATTTATTGTGGGTGAATGGGTGTGACTGGGCAACACAGCCTCGTGGAAACGAAAGGCCTATTAATTGTTGGTGAATGGGTCAGACTGGGCAACACATGCTCGTGGAATGGAACGTCCTATTAATTGTGGGTGAATGAGTGTGATTGGGCAGCAGAGACTCGTGGAAAGGAAGGGCCTATTAATGGTGGGTGAATGGTTGTGATTGCGCAGCACAGACTCCTGGAATGGAAGGTCCTATTAATTGTGGGTGAATGGTTGTGATTGGGCAGCACTGACTCGTGGAAAAGAAGGGCCTATTAATTGTGGGTGAATGGGTGTGATTGGGCAACACAGGCTCGTCGAAAGCAAGCGCCTATTAATTGTGGGTGAATGGGTGTGATTGCGCAGCACAGACTCGTGGAAAGGGCCTATTAATTGTGGTTGAAAGGGTGTGATTGGGCAACACCGGCACGTGGAAAGGAAGGGCCTATTAATTGTTGGTGAATGGGTGTGACTGGGCAGCAGAGGCTCGTGGAATGGACGGGCTTAATAATTTTGGGTTAATGGGTGTGACTGGGCAGTACAGCCTCGTGGAAACGAAGGGCCTATTAATTGTGGGTGAATGGGTGTGATTGGGCAACAGGCCCGTGAAAGGAAGGGCCTATTAATTGTGGGTGAAACCGTGTGGTTGGGCAGCACAGACTCGTGGAAAGGAAGGGCCTATTAATGGTGGGTGAAAAAGTGTGATTGGGCAGCACAGAGTCGTGGAATGGAATGGCCTATTAATTGTGGGTGAATGGGTGTGATTGGGCAACACAGGCTCGTCGAATGCAAGCGCCTATTAATTGTGGGTGAATGGGTGTGATTGCGCAGCACAGACTCGTGGAAAGGAAGGGCCTATTAATGGTGGGTGAAAAAGTGTGATTGGGCAGCACAGAGTCGTGGAATGGAATGGCCTATTAATGATGGGTGAAAAAGTGTGATTGGGCAGCACAGAGTCGTGGAATGGAATGGCCCATTAATTGTTGGTGAATGGGTGTGACTGGGCAGCAGAGGCTCGTGGAATGGACGGGCTTAATAATTTTGGGTTAATGGGTGTGACTGGGCAGTACAGCCTCGTGGAAACGAAGGGCCTATTATTTGTTGGTGAATGGGTCAGACTGGGCAACACAGGCTCGTGGAATAGAACGGCCTATTAATTGTGGGTGAATGAGTGTGATTGGGCAGCAGAGACTCGTGGAAAGGAAGGGCCTATTAATGGTGGGTGAAAAAGTGTGATTGGGCAGCACAGAGTCGTGGAATGGAAGGGCCTATTAACTGTGGGTGAATGGGTGTGATTGGGGAACACAGGCTCATCGAATGAAAGCGCCTATTAATTGTGGGTGAATGGGTGTGATTGGGCAGCACAGGCTCGTGGAATGGGAGGGCCTACTAATTGTTGGTGAAAGGTGTGACTGGGCAACACAGACTCGTGAAAGGAAGGGCTTATTAATTGTGGGTGAATGGGTGTGATTGGGCAACACAGACTCGTGGAAATGAAGGGCCTATTAATTGTGGATGAATGGGTGTGACTGGGTAACACAGGCTCGTGGAAAGGAAGGGCCTATAAATTGTGGGTGAATGTGTGTGACTGGGCAGCACAGACTCGTGGAAAGGAAGAGCCTATAAATTGTGGGAGAATAGGTTTGATTGCGCACCACAGATTCGTGGAAAGGAAGGGCCTATTAATTGTGGGTGAATGGGTGTGATTGGGCAACAGGCTCGTGGAAAGGAAGGGCCTATTAATTGTGGGTGAAAGCGTGTGATTGGGCAGCGCAGACTCGTGGAAAGGAAGAGCCTATTAATGGTGGGTGAAAAAGTGTGATTGGGCAGCACAGAGTCGTGGAATGGAAGGGCCTATTAACTGTGGGTGAATGGGTGTGATTGGGCAACACAGGCTCGTCGAATGAAAGCGCCTATTAATTGTAGGTGAATGGGTGTGATTGGGCAGCACAGGCTCGTGGAATGGGAGGGCCTACTAATTGTGGGTGAAAGGTGTGACTGGGCAACACAGACTCGGGAAAGGAAGGGCCTATTAATTGTGGGTGAATGGGTGTGATTGGGCAACACAGACTCGTGGAAAGGAAGGGCCTATTAATGGTGGGTGAATAGGTGTGATTGCGCAGCACAGACTCCTGGAATAGAAGGGCCTATTAATTGTGGGTGAATGGTTGTGATTGGGCAGCGCTGACTCGTGGAAATGAAGGGCATATTAATTGTGGATGAATGGGTGTGACTGGGTAACACAGGCTCGTGGAAAGGAAGGGCCTATTAATTGTGGGTGAATGTGTGTGACTGGGCAGCACAGACTCGTGGAAAGGAAGAGCCTATAAATTGTGGGAGAATAGGTGCGATTGCGCACCACAGACTCGTGGAAAAGAAGGGCCTATTAATTGTGGGTGAATGGGAGTGATTGGGCAGCACAGACTCGTGGAAAGGAAGGGCCTAATAATTGTGGGTGAATGGGTGTGATTGGGCAACAGGCCCGTGAAAGGAAGGGCCTATTAATTGTGTGTGAATGGGTGTGACTGGGAAGCACACACTCGTGGAATGACGGGCCTATTAATTGTGGGTGAAAGCGTGTGATTGGGCAGCGCAGACTCGTGGAAAGGAAGAGCCTATTAATGGTGGGTGAAAAAGTGTGATTGGGCAGCACAGAGTCGTGGAATGGAAGGGCCTATTAACTGTGGGTGAATGGGTGTGATTGGGCAACACAGGCTCGTCGAATGAAAGCGCCTATTAATTGTAGGTGAATGGGTGTGATTGGGCAGCACAGGCTCGTGGAATGGGAGGGCCTACTAATTGTGGGTGAAAGGTGTGACTGGGCAACACAGACTCGGGAAAGGAAGGGCCTATTAATTGTGGGTGAATGGGTGTGATTGGGCAACACAGACTCGTGGAAAGGAAGGGCCTATTAATGGTGGGTGAATAGGTGTGATTGCGCAGCACAGACTCCTGGAATAGAAGGGCCTATTAATTGTGGGTGAATGGTTGTGATTGGGCAGCGCTGACTCGTGGAAATGAAGGGCCTATTAATTGTGGATGAATGGGTGTGACTGGGTAACACAGGCTCGTGGAAAGGAAGGGCCTATTAATTGTGGGTGAATGTGTGTGACTGGGCAGCACAGACTCGTGGAAAGGAAGAGCCTATAAATTGTGGGAGAATAGGTGTGATTGCGCACCACAGACTCGTGGAATAGAAGGGCCTATTAATTGTGGGTGAATGGGAGTGATTGGGCAGCACAGACTCGTGGAAAGGAAGGGCCTAATAATTGTGGGTGAATGGGTGTGATTGGGCAACAGGCCCGTGAAAGGAAGGGCCTATTAATTGTGTGTGAATGGGTGTGACTGGGCAGCACACACTCGTGGAATGACGGGCCTATTAATTGTGGGTTAATGGGTGTGATTGGGCAGCACAGACTCGTGGAAAGGAAGGGCCTATTAATTGTGGGTGAATGAGTGTGATTGGACCACACAGGTTCGTGGAAAGGAACTCCCTATTAATTATAGCTGAATGAGTGTGATTGGGCAGCACAGACTTGTGGAAAGGAAGGGCCTATTAATTGTGGGTGAATGGGTGAGATTGGGCAGCAGGCTCCTGGAAAGGAAGGGCCTATTTATTGTGGGTGAATGGGTGTGACTGGGCAACACAGCCTCGTGGAAACGAAGGGCCTATTAATTGTTGGTGAATGGGTCAGACTGGGCTACACATGCTCGTGGAATGGAACGTCCTATTAATTGTGGGTGAATGAGTGTGATTGGGCAGCAGAGACTCGTGGAAAGGGCCTATTAATGGTGGGTGAATGGTTGTGATTGGGCAGCACTCTCTCGTGGAAATGAAGGGCCTATTAATTGTGGATGAATGGGTGTGACTGGGCAACACAGGCTCGTGGAAATGAAGAGCCTATTAATGGTGGGTGAAAAAGTGTGATTGGGCAGCACAGAGTCGTGGAATGGAAGGGCCTATTAACTGTGGGTGAATGGGTGTGATTGGGCAACTCAGGCTCGTCGAATGAAAGCGCCTATTAATTGTGGGTGAATGGGTGTGATTGGGCAGCACAGGCTCGTGGAATGGGAGGGCCTACTAATTGTGGGTGAAAGGTGTGACTGGGCAACACAGACTCGTGGAAAGGAAGGGCCTATTAATTGTGGGTGAATGGGTGCGATTGGGCAACACAGACTCGTGGAAAGGAAGGGCCCATTAATTGTTGGTGAATGGGTCAGACTTGGCAAAACAGGCTCGTGGAATGGAACGGCATATTAATTGTGGGTGAATGAGTGTGATTGGGCAGCAGAGACTCGTGGAAAGGAAGTGCCTATTAATGGTGGGTGAATAGGTGTGATGGCGCAGCACAGACTCCTGGAATGGAAGGGCCTATTAATTGTGGGTGAATGGTTGTGATTGGGCAGCGCTGACTCGTGGAAATGAAGGGCCTATTAATTGTGTATGAATGGGTGTGACTGGGTAACACAGGCTCGTGGAAAGGAACGGCCTATTAATTGTGGGTGAATGTGTGTGACTGGGCAGCACAGACTCGTGGAAAGGAAGAGCCTATAAATTGTGGGAGAATAGGTGTGATTGCGCACCACAGACTCGTGGAAAAGAAGGGCCTATTAATTGTGGGTGAATGGGTGTGATTGGGCAACAGGCTCATGGAAAGGAAGGGCCTAATAATTGTGGGTGAAAGGTGTGACTGGGCAACACAGACTCGTGGAAAGGAAGGGCGTATTAATTGTGGGTGAATGTGTGTGATTGGGCAACACAGTCTCATGGAAAGAAAGGGCCCATTAATTGTGGGGTAATGGGTGCGATTGGGCAACAAAGGCTCGGGGAAAAGAAGGACCTATTAATTGTGGGTGAATGTGTGTGACTGGGCAACACAGACTCATGGAAAGCAAGGGCCTATTAATGGTTGGTGAAAAAGTGTGATTTGGCAGTACAGAGTCGTGGAATGGAAGTGCCTATTAATTGTGGGTGAATGGGTGTGATTGGGCAACACAGGCTCGTCGAATGAAAGCGCCTATTAATTGTGGGTGAATGGGTGTGATTGGGCAGCACAGGCTCGTGGAATGGGAGGGCCTACTAATTGTGGGTGAAAGATGTGACTGGGCAACACAGACTCGTGGAAAGGAAGGGCCTATTAATTCTGAGTGAATGGGTGTGATTGGGCAACACAGACTCGTGGAAAGGAAGGGCCCATTAACTGTTGGTGAATGGGTCAGACTGGGCAACACAGGCTCGTGGAATGGAACGGCATATTAATTGTGGGTGAATGAGTGTGATTGGGCAGCAGAGACTCGTGGAAAGGAAGGGCCTATTAATGGTGGGTGAATAGGTGTGATTGCGCAGCACAGACTTCTGGAATAGACGGGCCTATTAATTGTGGGTGAATGGTTCTGATTGGGCAGCGCTGACTCATGGAAATGAAGGGCCTATTAATTGTGGATAAATGGGTGTGACTGGGTAACACAGGCTCGTGGAAAGGAAGGGCCTATTAATTGTGGGTGAATGTGTGTGACTGGGCAGCACAGACTCGTGGAAAGGAAGAGCCTATAAATTGTGGGAGAATAGGTGTGATTGCGCACCACAGACTCGTGGAAAAGAAGGGCCTATTAATTGTGGGTGAATGGGTGTGATTGGGCAACAGGCTCGTGAAAGGAAGGGCCTATTAATTGTGGGTGAAAGCGTGTGGTTGGGCAGCACAGACGCGTGGAAAGGATGGGTCTATTAATGGTGGGTGAAAAAGTGTGATTGGGCAGCACAGAGTCGTGGAATGGAAGGGCCTATTAATTGTGGGTGAATGGGTGTGATTGGGCAACACAGGCTCGTCGAATGCAAGCGCCTATTAATTGTGGGTGAATGCATGTAATTGGGCAGCACAGGCTCGTGGAATGGGAGGGCCTACTAATTGTGGGTGAAAGGTGTGACTGGGAAGCACAGACTCATGGAAAGGAAGGGCCTATTAATTTTGGGAGAATTGGTGTGACTGGGCAGCACAGGCTCGCGGAATGGACTGGCCTATTAATTGTAGGTGAATGGGAGTGATTGGGCAGCACAGACTCGTGGAAAGGAAGGGCCTAATAATTTTGGGTGAATGGGTGTGATTGGGCAACAGGTTCGTGGAAAGGAAGGGCCTATTAATTGTGGGTGAATGGGTGTGACTGGGCAGCACACACTCGTGGAATGGACGGGCCTATTAATTGTGGGTGAATGGGTGTGATTGGGCAACAGGCCCGTGAAAGGAAGGGCCTATTAATTGTGTATGAATGGGTGTGACTGGGTAACACAGGCTCGTGGAATAGAAGGGCCTATTAATTGTGGGTGAATGTGTGTGACTGTGCAGCACAGACTCGTGGAAAGGAAGGGCCTATTAATTGTGGGTGAATGAGTGTGATTGGACCACACAGGTTCGTGGAAAGGAACTCCCTATTAATTATAGCTGAATGAGTGTGATTGGGCAGCACAGACTTGTGGAAAGGAAGGGCCTATTAATTGTGGGTGAATGGGTGAGATTGGGCAGCAGGCTCGTGGAAAGGAAGGGCCTATTTATTGTGGGTGAATGGGTGTGACTGGGCAACACAGCCTCGTGGAAACGAAAGGCCTATTAATTGTTGGTGAATGGGTCAGACTGGGCAACACATGCTCGTGGAATGGAACGTCCTATTAATTGTGGGTGAATGAGTGTGATTGGGCAGCAGAGACTCGTGGAAAGGAAGGGCCTATTAATGGTGGGTGAATGGTTGTGATTGGGCAGCACTCTCTCGTGGAAATGAAGGGCCTATTAATTGTGGATGATTGGGTGTGACTGGGCAACACAGGCTCGTGGAAAGGAAGGGCCTATTAATGGTGGGTGAAAAAGTGTGATTGGGCAGCACAGATTCGTGGAATGGAAGGGCCTATTAACTGTGGGTGAATGGGTGTGATTGGGCAACTCAGGCTCGTCGAATGAAAGCGCCTATAAATTGTAGGTGAATGGGTGTGATTGGGCAGCACAGGCTCGTGGAATGGGAGGGCCTACTAATTGTGGGTGAAAGGTGTGACTGGGCAACACAGACTCGTGGAAAGGAAGGGCCTATTAATTGTGTATGAATGGGTGTGACTGGGTAACACAGGCTCGTGGAAAGGAAGGGCCTATTAATTGCGGGTGAATGTGTGTGACTGTGCAGCACAGACTCGTGGAAAGGAAGAGCCTATAAATTGTGGGAGAATAGGTGTGATTGCGCACCACAGACTCGTGGAAAAGAAGGGCCTATTAATTGTGGGTGAATGGGTGTGATTGGGCAACAGGCTCGTGGAAAGGAAGGGCCTATTAATTGTGGGTGAAAGCGTTTGGTTGGGCAGCACAGACTCGTGAAATGGGAGGGCCTACTAATTGTGGGTGAAAGGTGTGACTGGGCAACACAGACTCGTGGAAAGGAAGGGCGTATTAATTGTGGGTTAATGTGTGTGATTGGGCAACACAGTCTCATGGAAAGAAAGGGCCCATTAATTGTGGGGTAATGGGTGAGATTGGGCAACGAAGGCTCGGGGAAAAGAAGGACCTATTAATTGTGGGTGAATGTGTGTGACTGGGCAACACAGACTCGTGGAAAGCAAGGGCCTATTAATGGTTGGTGAAAAAGTGTGATTCGGCAGTACAGAGTCGTGGAATGGAAGGGCCTATTAATTGTGGGTGAATGGGTGTGATTGGGCAACACAGGCTCGTCGAATTAAAGCGCCTATTAATTGTGGGTGAATGGGTGTGATTGGGCAGCACAGCCTCGTGGAATGGGAGGGCCTACTAATTGTGGGTGAAAGATGTGACTGAGCAACACAGACTCGTGGAAAGGAAGGGCCTATTAATTCTGAGTGAATGGGTGTGATTGGGCAACACAGACTCCTGGAAAGGAAGGGCCCATTAATTGTTGGTGAATGGGTCAGACTGGACAACACAGGCTCGTGGAATGGAACAGCCTATTAATTGTGGGTGAATGAGTGTGACTGGGCAGTACAGACTCTTGGAAAGGAAGGGCCTATTAATGGTGGGTGAATAGGTGTGATTGAGCAGCACAGACTCCTGGAATGGAAGGTCCTATTAATTGTGGGTGAATGGTTGTGATTGGGCAGCACTGACTCGTGGAAAAGAAGGGCCTATTAATTGTGGGTGAATGGGTGTGATTGGGCAACAGGCCCGTGAAAGGAAGGGCCTATTAATTGTGGGTGAAAGCGTGTGGTTGGGCAGCACAGACTCGTGGAAAGGAAGGGCCTATTAATGGTGGGTGAAAAAGTGTGATTGGGCAGCACAGAGTCGTGGAATGGAATGGCCTATTAATTGTGGGTGAATGGGTGTGATTGGGCAACACAGGCTCGTCGAATGCAAGCGCCTATTAATTGTGGGTGAATGGGTGTGATTGCGCAGCACAGACTCGTGGAAAGGGCCTATTAATTGTGGGTGAAAGGGTGTGACTGGGCAGCAGAGGCTCGTGGAATGGACGGGCTTAATAATTTTGGGTTAATGGGTGTGACTGGGCAGTACAGCCTCGTGGAAACGAAGGGCCTATTAATTGTTGGTGAATGGGTCAGACTGGGCAACACAGGCTCGTGGAATAGAACGGCCTATTAATTGTGGGTGAATGAGTGTGATTGGGCAGCAGAGACTCGTGGAAAGGAAGGGCCTATTAATGGTGGGTGAATGGTTGTGATTGGGCAGCACTGACTCGTGGAAATGAAGGGCCTTTTAATTGTGGATGAATTGGTGTGACTGGGCAACACAGGCTCGTGGAAAGGAAGGGCCTATTAATTGTGGGTGAATGTGTGTGACTGGGCAGCACAGATTCGTGGAAAGGATGGGCCTATTAATCGTTGGTGAATGGGTGTGATTGGGCAACAGGCTCGTGGAAAGGAAGGGCCTATTAATTGTTGGTGAATGGGTGTGACTGGGCAGCAGAGGCTCGTGGAATGGACGGGCTTAATAATTTTGGGTTAATGGGTGTGACTGGGCAGTACAGCCTCGTGGAAACGAAGGGCCTATTAATTGTTGGTGAATGGGTCAGACTGGGCAACACAGGCTCGTGGAATAGAACGGCCTATTAATTGTGGGTGAATGAGTGTGATTGGGCAGCAGAGACTCGTGGAAAGGAAGGGCCTATTAATGGTGGGTGAATGGGTGTGATTGGGCAGCACAGGCTCGTGGAATGGGAGGGCCTATTAATGGTTGGAGAAAAAGTGTGATTCGGCAGTACAGAGTCGTGGAATGGAAGTGCCTATTAATTGTGGGTGAATGGGTGTGATTGGGCAGCACAGGCTCGTGGAATGGGAGGGCCTACTAATTGTGGGTGAAAAATGTGACTGGGCAACACAGACTCGTGGAAAGGAAGGGCCTATTAATTCTGAGTGAATGGGTGTGATTGGGCAACACAGACTCGTGGAAAGGAAGGGCCCATTAATTGTTGGTGAATGGGTCAGACTGTGCAACACAGGCTCGTGGAATGGAACGGCATATTAATTGTGGGTGAATAAGTGTGATTGGGCAGCAGAGACTCGTGGAAAGGAAGGGCCTATTAATGGTGGGTGAATAGGTGTGATTGCGCAGCACAGACTCCTGGAATAGACGGGCCTATTAATTGTGGGTGAATGGTTGTGATTGGGCAGCGCTGACTCGTGGAAATGAAGGGCCTATTAATTGTGGATGAATGGGTGTGACTGGGTAACACAGGCTCGTGGAAAGGAAGGGCCTATTAATTGTGGGGGAATGTGTGTGACTGGGCAGCACAGACTCGTGGAAAGGAAGAGCCTATAAATTGTGGGAGAATAGGTGTGATTGCGCACCACAGACTCGTGGAAAAGAAGGGCCTATTAATTGTGGGTGAATGGGTGTGATTGGGCAACAGGCTCGTGAAAGGAAGGGCCTATTAATTGTGGGTGAAAGCGTGTGGTTGGGCAGCACATCCTCGTGGAAAGGATGGGCCTATTAATGGTGGGTGAAAAAGTGTGATTGGGCAGCACAGAGTCGTGGAATGGAAGGGCCTATTAATTGTGGGTGAATGGGTGTGATTGGGCAACACAGGCTCGTCGAATGCAAGCGCCTATTAATTGTGGGTGAATGCATGTGATTGGGCAGCACAGGCTCGTGGAATGGGAGGGCCTACTAATTGTGGGTGAAAGGTGTGACTGGGAAGCACAGACTCATGGAAAGGAAGGGCCTATTAATTGTGGGAGAATTGGTGTGACTGTGCAGCACAGGCTCGCGGAATGGACGGGCCTATTAATTGTAGGTGAATGGGAGTGATTGGGCAGCACAGACTCGTGGAAAGGAAGGGCCTAATAATTGTGGGTGAATGGGTGTGATTGGGCAACAGGTTCGTGAAAGGAAGGGCCTATTAATTGTGGGTGAAAGCGTGTGGTTGGGCAGCACAGACTCGTGGAAAGGATGGGCCTATTAATGGTGGGTGAAAAAGTGTGATTGGGCAGCACAGAGTCGTGGAATGGAAGGGCCTATAAATTGTGGGTGCATGGGTGTGATTGGGCAACACAGGCTCGTCGAATGCAAGCGCCTATTAATTGTGGGTGAATGCATGTGATTGGGCAGCACAGGCTCGTGGAATGGGAGGGCCTACTAATTGTGGGTGAAAGGTGTGACTGGGAAGCACAGACTCATGGAAAGGAAGGGCCTATTAATTGTGGGAGAATTGGTGTGACTGGGCAGCACAGGCTCGCGGAACGGACGGGCCTAATAATTGTGGGTGAATGGGTGTGATTGGGCAACAGGTTCGTGGAAAGGAAGGGCCTATTAATTGTGGGTGAATGGGTGTGACTGGGCAGCACACACTCGTGGAATGGACGGGCCTATTAATTGTGGGTTAATGGGTGTGACTGGGCAGCACAGACTCGTGGAAAGGAAGGGCCTATTAATTGTGGGTGAATGAGTGTGATTGGACCACACAGGTTCGTGGAAAGGAACTCCCTATTAATTATAGCTGAATGAGTGTGATTGGGCAGCACAGACTTGTGGAAAGGAAGGGCCTATTAATTGTGGGTGAATGGGTGAGATTGGGCAGCAGGCTCGTGGAAAGGAAGGGCCTATTTATTGTGGGTGAATGGGTGTGACTGGGCAACACAGCCTCGTGGAAACGAAAGGCATATTAATTGTTGGTGAATGGGTCAGACTGGGCAACACATGCTCGTGGAATGGAACGTCCTATTAATTGTGGGTGAATGAGTGTGATTGGGCAGCAGAGACTCGTGGAAAGGAAGGGCCTATTAATGGTGGGTGAATGGTTGTGATTGGGCAGCACTCTCTCGTGGAAATGAAGGGCCTATTAATTGTGGATGAATGGGTGTGACTGGGCAACACAGGCTCGTGGAAAGGAAGAGCCTATTAATGGTGGGTGAAAAAGTGTGATTGGGCAGCACAGAGTCGTGGAATGGAAGGGCCTATTAACTGTGGGTGAATGGGTGTGATTGGGCAACTCAGGCTCGTCGAATGGAAGGGCCTATTAATTGTGGGTGAATGGTTGTGATTGGGCAGCGCTGACTCGTGGAAATGAAGGGCCTATTAATTGTGTATGAATGGGTGTGACTGGGTAAAACAGGCTCGTGGAAAGGAAGGGCCTATTAATTGTGGGTGAATGTGTGTGACTGGGCAGCACAGACTCGTGGAAAGGAAGAGCCTATAAATTGTGGGAGAATAGGTGTGATTGCGCACCACAGACTCGTGGAAAAGAAGGGCCTATTAATTGTGGGTGAATGGGTGTGATTGGGCAACAGGCTCGTGGAAAGGAAGGGCCTATTAATTCTGGGTGAAAGCGTTTGGTTGGGCAGCACAGACTCGTGAAATGGGAGGGCCTATTAATGGTTGGTGAAAAAGTGTGATTCGGCAGTACAGAGTCGTGGAATGGAAGGGCCTATTAATTGTGGGTGAATGGGTGTGATTGGGCAACACAGGCTCGTCGAATGAAAGCGCCTATTAATTGTGGGTGAATGGGTGTGATTGGGCAGCACAGCCTCGTGGAATGGGGGGGCCTACTAATTGTGGGTGAAAGGTGTGACTGGGCAACACAGACTCGTGGAAAGGAAGGGCCTATTAATTCTGACTGAATGGGTGTGATTGGGCAACACAGACTCGTGGAAAGGAAGGGCCCATTAATTGTTGGTGAATGGGTCAGACTGGGCAACACAGGCTCGTGGAATGGAACAGCCTATTAATTGTGGGTGAATGAGTGTGACTGGGCAGTACAGACTCTTGGAAAGGAAGGGCCTATTAATCGTGGGTGAATAGGTGTGATTGCGCAGCACAGACTCCTGGAATGGAAGGTCCTATTAATTGTGGGTGAATGGTTGTGATTGGGCAGCACTGACTCGTGGAAAAGAAGGGCCTATTAATTGTGGGTGAATGGGTTTGATTGGGCAACAGGCCCGTGAAAGGAAGGGCCTATTAATTGTGGGTGAAAGCGTGTGGTTGGGCAGCACAGACTCGTGGAAAGGAAGGGCCTATTAATGGTGGGTGAAAAAGTGTGATTGGGCAGCACAGAGTCGTGGAATGGAATGGCCTATTAATTGTGGGTGAATGGGTGTGATTGGGCAACACAGGCTCGTCGAATGCAAGCGCCAATTAATTGTGGGTGAATGGGTGTGATTGCGCAGCACAGACTCGTGGAAAGGGCCTATTAATTGTGGGTGAAAGGGTGTGATTGGGCACCACCGGCTCGTGGAAAGGAAGGGCCTATTAATTGTTGGTGAATGGGTGTGACTGGGCAGCAGAGGCTCGTGGAATGGACAGGCTTAATAATTTTGGGTTAATGGGTGTGACTGGGCAGTACAGTCTCGTGGAAACGAAGGGCCTATTAATTGTTGGTGAATGGGTCAGACTGGGCAACACAGGCTCGTGGAATAGAACGGCCTATTAATTGTGGGTGAATGAGTGCGATTGGGCAGCAGAGACTCGTGGAAAGGAGGGCCTATTAATGGTGGGTGAATGGTTGTGATTGGGCAGCACTGACTCGTGGAAATGAAGGGCCTTTTAATTGTGGATGAATTGGTGTGACTGGGCAACACAGGCTCGTGGAAAGGAAGGGCCTATTAATTGTGGGTGAATGTGTGTGACTGGGCAGCACAGATTCGTGGAAAGGATGGGCTTATTAATTGTGGGTGAATGGGTGTGATTGGGCAACAGGCTCGTGGAAAGGAAGGGCCTATTAATTGTGGGTGAAAGCGTGTGATTGGGCAGCGCAGACTCGTGGAAAGGAAGAGCCTATTAATGGTGGGTGAAAAAGTGTGATTGGGCAACACAGAGTCGTGGAATGGAAGGGCCTATTAACTGTGGGTGAATGGGTGTGATTGGGCAACACAGGCTCATCGAATGAAAGCGCCTATTAATTGTGGGTGAATGGGTGTGATTGGGCAGCACAGGCTCGTGGAATGGGAGGGCCTACTAACTGTGGGTGAAAGGTGTGACTGGGCAACACAGACTCGTGAAAGGAAGGGCCTATTAATTGTGGGTGAATGGGTGTGATTGGGCAACACAGACTCGTGGAAAGGAAGGGCCCATTAATTATTGGTGAATGGGTCAGACTGGGGAACACAGGCTCGTGGAATGGAACGGCATATTAATTGTGGGTGAATGAGTGTGATTGGGCAGCAGAGACTCGTGGAAAGGAAGGGCCCATTAATGGTGGGTGAATAGGTGTGATTGCGCCGCACAGACTCCTGGAATGGAAGGGCCTATTAATTGTGGGTGAATGGTTGTGATTGGGCAGCGCTGACTCGTGGAAATGAAGGGCCTATTAATTGTGGATGAATGGGTGTGACTGGGTAACACAGGCTCGTGGAAAGGAAGGGCCTATTAATTTTGGGTGAATGTGTGTGACTGGGCAGCACAGACTCGTGGAAAGGAAGAGCCTATAAATTGTGGGAGAATAGGTTTGATTGCGCACCACAGATTCGTGGAAAGGAAGGGCCTATTAATTGTGGGTGAATGGGTGTGATTGGGCAACAGACTCGTGGAAAGGAAGGGCCTATTAATTGTGGGTGAAAGCGTGTGATTGGGCAGCGCAGACTCGTAGAAAGGAAGAGCCTATTAATGGTGGGTGAAAAAGTGTGATTGGGCAGCACAGAGTCGTGGAATGGAAGGGCCTATTAACTGTGGGTGAATGGGTGTGATTGGGCAACACAGGTTCGTCGAATGAAAGCGCCTATTAATTGTGGGTGAATGGGTGTGATTGGGCAGCACAGGCTCGTGGAATGGGAGGGCCTACTAATTGTGGGTGAAAGGTGTGACTGGGCAACACAGACTCGTGAAAGGAATGGCCTATTAATTGTGGGTGAATGGGTGTGATTGGGCAACACAGATTCGTGGAAAGGAAGGGGCCATTAATTGTTGGTGAATGGGTCTGACTGGGCAACACAGGCTCGTGGAATGGAACGGCATATTAATTGTGGGTGAATGAGTGTGATTGGGCAGCAGAGACTCGTGGAAAGGAAGGGCCTATTAATGGTGGGTGAATAGGTGTGATTGCGCAGCACAGACTCCTGGAATAGAAGGGCCTATTAATTGTGGGTGAATGGTTGTGATTGGGCAGCGCTGACTCGTGGAAATGAAGGGCCTATTAATTGTGGATGAATGGGTGTGACTGGGTAACACAGGCTCGTGGAAAGGAAGGGCCTATTAATTGTGGGTGAATGTGTGTGACTGGGCAGCACAGACTCGTGGAAAGGAAGAGCCTATAAATTGTGGGAGAATAGGTGTGATTGCGCACCACAGATTCGTGGAAAAGAAGTGCCTATTAATTGTGGGTGAATGGGTGTGATTGGGCAACAGGCTTTGGAAAGGAAGGGCCTATTAATTGTGGGTGAAAGCGTGTGGTTGGGCAGCACAGACTCGTGGAAAGGATGGGCCTATTAATGGTGGGTGAAAAAGTGTGATTGGGCAGCACAGAGTCGTGGAATGGAAGGGCCTATTAATTGTGGGTGAATGGGTGTGATTGGGCAACACAGGCTCGTCGAATGCAAGCGCCTATTAATTGTGGGTGAATGCATGTGATTGGGCAGCACAGGCTCGTGGAATGGGAGGGCCTACTAATTGTGGGTGAAAGGTGTGACTGGGAAGCATAGACTCATGGAAAGGAAGGGCCTATTAATTGTGGGAGAATTGGTGTGACTGGGCAGCACAGGCTCGCGGAATGGACGGGCCTATTAATTGTAGGTGAATGGGAGTGATTGGGCAGCACAGACTCGTGGAAAGGAAGGGCCTAATAATTGTGGGTGAATGGGTGTGATTGGGCAACAGGTTCGTGGAAAGGAAGGGCCTATTAATTGTGGGTGAATGGGTGTGACTGGGCAGCACACACTCGTGGAATGACGGGCCTATTAATTGTGGGTTAATGGGTGTGATTGGGCAGCACAAACTCGTGGAAAGGAAGGGCCTATTAATTGTGGGTGAATGGGTGAGATTGGGCAGCAGGCTCGTGGAAAGGAAGGGCCTATTTATTGTGGGTGAATGGGTGTGACTGGGCAACACAGCCTCGTGGAAACGAAGGGCCTTTTAATTGTTGGTGAATGGGTCAGACTGGGCAACACATGCTCGTGGAATGGAACGTCCTATTAATTGTGGGTGATTGAGTGTGATTGGGCAGCAGAGACTCGTGGAAAGGAAGGGCCTATTAATGGTGGGTGAATGGTTGTGATTGGGCAGCACTCTCTCGTGGAAATGAAGGGCCTATTAATTGTGGGTGAATGTGTGTGACTGGGCAACACAGGCTCGTGGAAATGAAGAGCCTATTAATGGTGGGTGAAAAAGTGTGATTGGGCAGCACAGAGTCGTGGAATGGAAGGGCCTATTAACTGTGGGTGAATGGGTGTGATTGGGCAACTCAGGCTCGTCGAATGAAAGCGCCTATTAATTGTGGGTGAATGGGTGTGATTGGGGAGCACAGGCTCGTGGAATGGGAGGGCCTACTAATTGTGGGTGAAAGGTGTGACTGGGCAACACAGACTCGTGGAAAGGAAGGGCTTATTAATTGTGGGTGAATGGGTGTGATTGGGCAACACAGACTCGTGGAAAGGAAGGGCCCATTAAATGTTGGTGAATGGGTCAGACTGGGCAAAACAGGCTCGTGGAATGGAACGGCATATTAATTGTGGGTGAATGAGTGTGATTGGGCAGCAGAGACTCGTGGAAAGGAAGTGCCTATTAATGGTGGGTGAATAGGTGTGATTGCGCAGCACAGACTCCTGGAATGGAAGGGCCTATTAATTGTGGGTGAATGGTTGTGATTGGGCAGCGCTGACTCGTGGAAATGAAGGGCCTATTAATTGTGTATGAATGGGTGTGACTGGGTAACACAGGCTTGTGGAAAGGAAGGGCCTATTAATTGTGGGTGAATGTGTGTGACTGGGCAGCACAGACTCGTGGAAAGGAAGAGCCTATAAATTGTGGGAGAATAGGTGTGATTGCGCACCACAGACTCGTGGAAAAGAAGGGCCTATTAATTGTGGGTGAATGGGTGTGATTGGGCAACAGGCTCGTGGAAAGGAAGGGCCTATTAATTGTGGGTGAAAGCGTTTGGTTGGGCAGCACAGACTCGTGAAATGGGAGGGCCTACTAATTGTGGGTGAAAGGTGTGACTGGGCAACAAAGGCTCGGGGAAAAGAAGGACCTATTCATTGTGGGTGAATGTGTGTGACTGGGCAACACAGACTCGTGGAAAGCAAGGGCCTATTAATGGTTGGTGAAAAAGTGTGATTCGGCAGTACAGAGTCGTGGAATGGAAGTGCCTATTAATTGTTGGTGAATGGGTGTGATTGGGCAACACAGGCTCGTCGAATGAAAGCGCCTATTAATTGTGGGTGAATGGGTGTGATTGGGCAGCACAGGCTCGTGGAATGGGAGGGCCTACTAATTGTGGGTGAAAGATGTGACTGGGCAACACAGACTCGTGGAAAGGAAGGGCCTATTAATTCTGAGTGAATGGGTGTGATTGGGCAATACAGACTCGTGGAAAGGAAGGGCCCATTAATTTTTGGTGAATGGGTCAGACTGGGCAACACAGGCTCGTAGAATGGAACGGCATATTAATTGTGGGTGAATGAGTGTGATTGGGCAGCAGAGACTCGTGGAAAGGAAGGGCCTATTAATGGTGGGTGAATAGGTGTGATTGCGCAGCACAGACACCTGGAATAGACGGGCCTATTAATTGTGGGTGAATGGTTGTGATTGGGCAGCGCTGACTCGTGGAAATGAAGGGCCTATTAATTGTGGATGAATGGGTGTGACTGGGTAACACAGGCTCGTGGAAAGGAAGGGCCTATTAATTGTGGGTGAATGTGTGTGACTGGGCAGCACAGACTCGTGGAAAGGAAGAGCCTATAAATTGTGGGAGAATAGGTGTGATTGCGCAGCACAGACTCGTGGAAAAGAAGGGCCTATTAATTGTGGGTGAATGGGTGTGATTGGGCACAGGCTTTGGAAAGGAAGGACCTATTAATTGTGGGTGAAAGCGTGTGGTTGGGCAGCACAGACTCGTGGAAAGGATGGGCCTATTAATGGTGGGTGAAAAATTGTGATTGGGCAGCACAGAGTCGTGGAATGGGAGGGCCTATTAATTGTGGGTGAATGGGTGTGATTGGGCAACACAGGCTCGTCGAATGCAAGCGCCTATTAATTGTGGGTTAATGCTTGTGATTGGGCAGCACAGGCTCGTGGAATGGGAGGGCCTACTAATTGTGTGTGAAAGGTGTGACTGGGAAGCACAGACTCATGGAAAGGAAGGGCCTATTAATTGTGGGAGAATTGGTGTGACTGGGCAGCACAGGCTCGCGGAATGGACGGGCCTATTAATTATAGGTGAATGGGAGTGATTGGGCAGCACAGACTCGTGGAAAGGAAGGGCCTAATAATTGTGTGTGAATGGGTGTGATTGTGCAACAGGTTCGTGGAAAGGAAGGGCCTATTAATTGTGGGTGAATGGGTGTGACTGGGCAGCACACACTCGTGGAATGGACGGGCCTATTAATTGTGGGTTAATGGGTGTGACTGGGCAGCACAGACTCGTGGAATGGAAGGGCCTATTAATTGTGGGTGAATGAGTGTGATTGGTCCACACAGGTTCGTGGAAAGGAACTCCCTATTAATTATAGCTGAATGAGTGTGATTGGGCAGCACAGACTTGTGGAAAGGAAGGGCCTATTAATTGTGGGTGAATGGGTGAGATTGGGCAGCAGGCTCGTGGAAAGGAAGGGCCTATTTATTGTGGGTGAAGGGGTGTGACTGGGCAACACAGCCTCGTGGAAACGAAAGGCCTATTAATTGTTGGTGAATGGGTCAGACTGGGCAACACATGCTCGTGGAATGGAACGTCCTATTAATTGTGGGTGAATGAGTGTGATTGGGCAGCAGAGACTCGTGGAAAGGAAGGGCCTATTAATGGTGGGTGAATGGTTGTGATTGGGCAGCACTCTCTCGTGGAAATGAAGGGCCTATTAATTGTGGATGAATGGGTGTGACTGGGCAACACAGGCTCGTGGAAAGGAAGAGCCTATTAATGGTGGGTGAAAAAGTGTGATTGGGCAGCACAGAGTCGTGGAATGGAAGGGCCTATTAACTGTGGGTGAATGGGTGTGATTGGGCAACTCAGGCTCGTCGAATGAAAGCGCCTATTAATTGTGGGTGAATGGGTGTGGTTGGGCAGCACAGGCTCGTGGAATGGGAGGGCCTACTAATTGTGGGTGAAAGGTGTGACTGGGCAACACAGACTCGTGGAAAGGAAGGGCCTATTAATTGTGGGTGAATGGGTGTGATTGGGCAACACAGACTCGTGGAAAGGAAGGGCCCATTAATTGTTGGTGAATAGGTGTGATTGCGGAGCACAGACTCATGGAATGGAAGGGCCTATTAAGTGTGGGTGAATGGTTGTGATTGGGCAGCGCTGACTCGTGGAAATGAAGGGCCTATTAATTGTGGGTGAATGTGTGTGACTGGGTAACACAGGCTCGTGGAAAGGAAGGGCCTATCAATTGTGGGTGAATGTGTGTGACTGTGCAGCACAGACTCGTGGAAAGGAAGAGCCTATAAATTGTGGGAGAATAGGTGTGATTGCGCACCACAGACTCGTGGAAAAGAAGGGCCTATTAATTGTGGGTGAATGGGTGTGATTGGGCAACAGGCTCGTGGAAAGGAAGGGCCTATTAATTGTGGGTGAAAGCGTTTGGTTGGGCAGCACAGACTCGTGAAATGGGAGGGCCTACTAATTGTGGGTGAAAGGTGTGACTGGGCAACACAGACTCGTGGAAAGGAAGGGCGTATTAATTGTGGGTGAATGTGTATGATTGGGCAACACAGTCTCATGGAAAGAAAGGGCCCATTAATTGTGGGGTAATGGGTGCGATTGGGCAACAAAGGCTCGCGGAAAAGAAGGACCTATTAATTGTGGGTGAATGTGTGTGACTGGGCAACACAGACTCGTGGAAAGCAAGGGCCTATTAATGGTTGGTGAAAAAGTGTGATTCGGCAGTACAGAGTCGTGGAATGGAAGGGCCTATTAATTGTGGGTGAATGGGTGTGATTGGGCAACACAGGCTCGTCGAATGAAAGCGCCTATTAATTGTGGGTGAATGGGTGTGATTGGGCAGCACAGCCTCGTGGAATGGGAGGGACTACTAATTGTGGGTGAAAGATGTGACTGGGCAACACAGACTCGTGGAAAGGAAGGGCCCATTAATTGTTGGTGAATGGGTCAGACTGGGCAACACAGGCTCGTGGAATGGAACAGCCTATTAATTGTGGGTGAATGAGTGTGACTGGGCAGTACAGACTCTTGGAACGGAAGGGCCTATTAATTGTGGGTGAATAGGTGTGATTGCGCATCACAGACTCCTGGAATGGAAGGTCCTATTAATTGTGGGTGAATGGTTGTGATTGGGCAGCACTGACTCGTGGAAAAGAAGGGCCTATTAATTGTGGGTGAATGGGTGTGATTGGGCAACAGGCCCGTGAAAGGAAGGGCCTATTAATTGTGGGTGAAAGCGTGTGGTTGGGCAGCACAGACTCGTGGAAAGGAAGGGCCTATTAATGGTGGGTGAAAAAGTGTGATTGGGCAGCACAGAGTCGTGGAAAAGAAGGGCCTATTAATTGTGGGTGAATGGGTGTGATTGGGCACAGGCTTTGGAAAGGAAGGGCCTATTAATTGTGGGTGAAAGCGTGTGGTTGGGCAGCACAGACTCGTGGAAAGGATGGGCCTATTAATGGTGGGTGAAAAATTGTGATTGGGCAGCACAGAGTCGTGGAATGGGAGGGCCTATTAATTGTGGGTGAATGGGTGTGATTGGGCAACACAGGCTCGTCGAATGCAAGCGCCTATTAATTGTGGGTGAATGCTTGTGATTGGGCAGCACAGGCTCGTGGAATGGGAGGGCCTACTAATTGTGGGTGAAAGGTGTGACTGGGAAGCACAGACTCATGGAAAGGAAGGGCCTATTAATTGTGGGAGAATTGGTGTGACTGGGCAGCACAGGCTCGCGGAATGGACGGGCCTATTAATTATAGGTGAATGGGAGTGATTGGGCAGCACAGACTCGTGGAAAGGAAGGGCCTAATAATTGTGTGTGAATGGGTGTGATTGTGCAACAGGTTCGTGGAAAGGAAGGGCCTATTAATTGTGGGTGAATGGGTGTGACTGGGCAGCACACACTCGTGGAATGGACGGGCCTATTAATTGTGGGTTAATGGGTGTGACTGGGCAGCACAGACTCGTGGAAAGGAAGGGCCTATTAATTGTGGGTGAATGAGTGTGATTGGACCACACAGGTTCGTGGAAAGGAACTCCCTATTAATTATAGCTGAATGAGTGTGATTGGGCAGCACAGACTTGTGGAAAGGAAGGGCCTATTAATTGTGGGTGAATGGGTGAGATTGGGCAGCAGGCTCGTGGAAAGGAAGGGCCTATTTATTGTGGGTGAAGGGGTGTGACTGGGCAACACAGCCTCGTGGAAACGAAAGGCCTATTAATTGTTGGTGAATGGGTCAGACTGGGCAACACATGCTCGTGGAATGGAACGTCCTATTAATTGTGGGTGAATGAGTGTGATTGGGCAGCAGAGACTCGTGGAAAGGAAGGGCCTATTAATGGTGGGTGAATGGTTGTGATTGGGCAGCACTCTCTCGTGGAAATGAAGGGCCTATTAATTGTGGATGAATGGGTGTGACTGGGCAACACAGGCTCGTGGAAAGGAAGAGCCTATTAATGGTGGGTGAAAAAGTGTGATTGGGCAGCACAGAGTCGTGGAATGGAAGGGCCTATTAACTGTGGGTGAATGGGTGTGATTGGGCAACTCAGGCTCGTCGAATGAAAGCGCCTATTAATTGTGGGTGAATGGGTGTGGTTGGGCAGCACAGGCTCGTGGAATGGGAGGGCCTACTAATTGTGGGTGAAAGGTGTGACTGGGCAACACAGACTCGTGGAAAGGAAGGGCCTATTAATTGTGGGTGAATGGGTGTGATTGGGCAACACAGACTCGTGGAAAGGAAGGGCCCATTAATTGTTGGTGAATAGGTGTGATTGCGGAGCACAGACTCCTGGAATGGAAGGGCCTATTAAGTGTGGGTGAATGGTTGTGATTGGGCAGCGCTGACTCGTGGAAATGAAGATCCTATTAATTGTGGGTGAATGTGTGTGACTGGGTAACACAGGCTCGTGGAAAGGAAGGGCCTATTAATTGTGGGTGAATGTGTGTGACTGTGCAGCACAGACTCGTGGAAAGGAAGAGCCTATAAATTGTGGGAGAATAGGTGTGATTGCGCACCACAGACTCGTGGAAAAGAAGGGCCTATTAATTGTGGGTGAATGGGTGTGATTGGGCAACAGGCTCGTGGAAAGGAAGGGCCTATTAATTGTGGGTGAAAGCGTTTGGTTGGGCAGCACAGACTCGTGAAATGGGAGGGCCTACTAATTGTGGGTGAAAGGTGTGACTGGGCAACACAGACTCGTGGAAAGGAAGGGCGTATTTATTGTGGGTGAATGTGTGTGGTTGGGCAACACAGTCTCATGGAAAGAAAGGGCCCATTAATTGTGGGGTAATGGGTGCGATTGGGCAACAAAGGCTCGGGGAAAAGAAGGACCTATTAATTGTGGGTGAATGTGTGTGACTGGGCAACACAGACTCGTGGAAAGCAAGGGCCTATTAATGGTTGGTGAAAAAGTGTGATTCGGCAGTACAGAGTCGTGGAATGGAAGGGCCTATTAATTGTGGGTGAATGGGTGTGATTGGGCAACACAGGCTTGTCGAATGAAAGCGCCTATTAATTGTGGGTGAATGGGTGTGATTGGGCAGCACAGCCTCGTGGAATGGGAGGGCCTACTAATTGTGGGTGAAAGATGTGACTGGGCAACACAGACTCGTGGAAAGGAAGGGTCCATTAATTGTTGGTGAATGGGTCAGACTGGGCAACACAGGATCGTGGAATGGAACAGCCTATTAATTGTGGGTGAATGAGTGTGACTGGGCAGTACAGACTCTTGGAACGGAAGGGCCTATTAATTGTGGGTGAATAGGTGTGATTGCGCAGCACAGACTCCTGGAATGGAAGGTCCTATTAATTGTGGGTGAATGGTTGTGATTGGGCAGCACTGACTCGTAGAAAAGAAGGGCCTATTAATTGTGGGTGAATGGGTGTGATTGGGCAACAGGCCCGTGAAAGGAAGGGCCTATTAATTGTGGGTGAAAGCGTGTGGTTGGTCAGCACAGACTCGTGGAAAGGAAGGGCCTATTAATGGTGGGTGAAAAAGTGTGATTGGGCAGCACAGAGTCGTGGAATGGAATGGCCTATTAATTGTGGGTGAATGGGTGTGATTGGGCAACACAGGCTCGTCGAATGCAAGCGCCTATTAATTGTGGGTGAATGGGTGTGATTGCGCAGCACAGACTCGTGGAAAGGGCCTATTAATTGTGGGTGAAAGGGTGTGATTGGGCAACACCGGCTCGTGGAAAGGAAGGGCCTATTAATTGTGGGTGAATGGGTGTGATTGGGCAACACAGACTCGTGGAAAGGAAGGGCCCATTAATTGTTGGTGAATAGGTGTGATTGCGCAGCACAGACTCCTGGAATGGAAGGGCCTATTAATTGTGGGTGAATGGTTGTGATTGGGCAGCGCTGACTCGTGGAAATGAAGCGCCTATTAATTGTGGGTGAATGGGTGTGATTGCGCAGCACAGACTCGTGGAAAGGGCCTATTAATTGTGGGTGAAAGGGTGTGATTGGGCAACACCGGCTCGTGGAAAGGAAGGGCCTATTAATTGTTGGTGAATGGGTGTGACTGGGCAGCAGAGGCTCGTGGAATGGACGGGCTTAATAATTTTGGGTTAATGGGTGTGACTGGGCAGTACAGCCTCGTGGAAACGAAGGGCCTATTAATTGTTGGTGAATGGGTCAGACTGGGCAACACAGGCTCGTGGAATAGAACGGCCTATTAATTGTGGGTGAATGAGTGTGATTGGGCAGCAGAGACTCGTGGAAAGGAAGGGCCTATTAATGGTGGGTGAATGGTTGTGATTGGGCAGCACTGACTCGTGGAAATGAAGGGCCTTTTAATTGTGGATGAATTGGTGTGACTGGGCATCACAGGCTCGTGGATAGGAAGGGCCTATTAATTGTGGGTGAATGTGTGTGACTGGGCAGCACAGATTCGTGGAAAGGATGGGCCTATTAATTGTGGGTGAATGGGTGTGATTGGGCAACAGGCTCGTGGAAAGGAAGGGCCTATTAATTGTGGGTGAAAGCGTGTGATTGGGCAGCGCAGACTCATGGAAAGGAAGAGCCTATTAATGGTGGGTGAAAAAGTGTGATTGGGCAGCACAGAGTCGTGGAATGGAAGGGCCTATTAGCTGTGGGTGAATGGGTGTGATTGGGCAACACAGGCTCATCGAATGAAAGCGCCTATTAATTGTGGGTGAATGGGTGTGATTGGGCAGCACAGGCTCGTGGAATGGGAGGGCCTACTAATTGTGGGTGAAAGGTGTGACTGGGCAACACAGACTCGTGAAAGGAAGGGCCTATTAATTGTGGGTGAATGCATGTGATTGGGCTGCAAAGGCTCGTGGAATGGGAGGGCCTACTAATTGTGGGTGAAACGTGTGACTGGGAAGCACAGACTCATGGAAAGGAAGGGCCAATTAATTGTGGGAGAATTGGTGTGACTGGGCAGCACAGGCTCGCGGAATGGACGGGCCTATTAATTGTAGGTGAATGGGAGTGTTTGGGCAGCACAGACTCGTGGAAAGGAAGGGCCTAATAATTGTGGGTGAATGGGTGTGATTGGGCAACAGGTTCGTGGAAAGGAAGTGCCTATTAATTGTGGGTGAATGGGTGTGACTGGGCAGCACACACTCGTGGAATGGACGGGCCTATTAATTGTGGGTTAATGGGTGTGACTGGGCAGCACAGACTCGTGGAAAGGAAGGGCCTATTAATTGTGGGTGAATGAGTGTGATTGGACCACACAGGGTCGTGGAAAGGAACTTCCTATTAATTATAGCTGAATGAGTGTGATTGGGAAGCACAGAATTGTGGAAAGGAAGGGCCTATTAATTGTGGGTGAATGGGTGAGATTGGGCAGCAGGCTCGTGGAAAGGAAGGGCCTATTTATTGTGGGTGAATGGGTGTGACTGGGCAACACAGCCTCGTGGAAACGAAGGGCCGATTAATTGTTGGTGAATGGGTCAGACTGGTCAACACATTCTCGTGGACTGGAACGTCCTATTAATTGTGGGTGAATGAGTGTGATTGGGCAGCAGAGACTCGTGGAAAGGAAGGGCCTATTAATGGTGGGTGAATGGTTGTGATTGGGCAGCACTCTCTCGTGGAAATGAAGGGCCTATTAATTGTGGATGAATGGGTGTGACTGGGCAACACAGGCTCGTGGAAAGGAAGAGCCTATTAATGGTGGGTGAAAAAGTGTGATTGGGCAGCACAGAGTCGTGGAATGGAAGGGCCTATTAACTGTGGGTGAATGGGTGTTATTGGGCAACTCAGGCTCGTCGAATGAAAGCGCCTATTAATTGTGGGTGAATGGGTGTGATTGGGCAGCACAGGCTCGTGGAATGGGAGGACCTACTAATTGTGGGTGAAAGGTGTGACTGGGCAACACAGACTCGTGGAAAGGAAGGGCCTATTAATTGTGGGTGAATGGGTGTGATTGGGCAACACAGACTCGTGGAAAGGAAGGGCCCATTAATTGTTGGTGAATGGGTCAGACTGGGCAAAACAGGCTCGTGGAATGGAACGGCATATTAATTGTGGGTGAATGAGTGTGATTGGGCAGCAGAGACTCGTGGAAAGGAAATGCCTATTAATGGTGGGTGAAAAGGTGTGATTGCGCAGCACAGACTCCTGGAATGGAAGGGCCTATTTATTGTGGGTGAATGGGTGTGACTGGGCAACACAGCCTCGTGGAAACGAAGGGCCTATTAATTGTTGGTGAATGGGTCAGACTGGGCAACACATGCTCGTGGAATGGAACGTCCTATTAATTGTGGGTGAATGAGTGTGATTGGGCAGCAGAGACTCGTGGAAAGGAAGGGCCAATTAATGGTGGGTGAATGGTTGTGACTGGGCAGCACAGACTCGTGGAAAGGAAGGGCCTATTAATTGTGGTTGAATGGGTGTGATTGGGCAACACAGACTCGTGGAAAGGAAGGGCCCATTAATTGTGGGGTAATGGGTGCGATTGGGCAACAAAGGCTCGGGGAAAAGAAGGACCTATTAATTGTGGGTGAATGTGTGTGACTGGGCAACACAGACTCGTGGAAAGGGACTATTAAT